>NC_051163.1:93337192-93497736 GCF_013339745.2 Dermacentor silvarum
TTGTCGGACTCGTGGTTCGATTACCACAAGTGCGCAACGTGGCTCAAGTAGAAAATTACGTGTTGAGCTTATCCCTATCGTCCCAGTGGTTGTGCCTGCTGACTCTGTCGTACGAGGCGAGCCAGTCCTCGACGTCCTGATCACCGGTACCCGCAAAAATCGCAGGATCCCGCTGACGCTGCACGCCAGGACAGATGACAGTTGGTGCCGTGAATGCTGCTTCTTGGGCTGGATCGTCAGACATGGTTCGAGAAGACTGGGCTGGATCGTCCGCATGGGCCGAGATGATTGAAGGGTTCGGCTGCGAAGTTCCAGCGTGATGGAGGTCGTACCCCGCACCTCCACCAAATGTCAAGGTGTTATTGACAAGATTGAGAGGTCGAACTCGGTGCGGCAGTCAGAACCCTGCGAGCAGTCAGGACAAGCCCCGTGCGTAAAGCGCTGGTGATGCGCCTGACGACCGGCACTTCTTCGTCGTAGTTCATACACCGGAGATGCACCTGACTAACCGGCACTTCTTCTTCCTTACAATATATATATATATATATATGTGTGTGTGTGTGTGTGTGTGTGTGTGTGTGTGTGGATGGGTGGGTGTGTATGTGGGTGTGTGTGTGTTGGGTGTATATATGTATACGTTTCTTTATTTTATTTTATTTTTTCACTGTTGTCTGCTGTGATGGTGTCGCCAGGAGTCGAGCCAGGCATGCATAGCCTCACCTTATGCTGCGGCACCACTGAAATCATGTGTTTTCAAAACTCACAATAAACTTCAAATTAGTGAGAGTGCTATATATAAAATTCTACTCTTTTCGCCCTCCAGTGGGCGGCTTTCTCATTCCAGGAATCCGTGGGCTCCTGCTGCTACCCTGTTCTGGTCCACCAGCTTTCATTGACCATCTTTGGCTGGGCAAGACAGCATGATCTCGCACAGTGCTTCATTGTCCCCTTCTGTGTCCTCTTCTTCGGCTATTGCATCATATTAAAGGCGAAGCATTTATTCGCGAACATTTGCCACTTTGTCAGTATGTATCTATGTAGCCGCCTGTGTCTTGGTGCTCTCATGGTCGTATCGTTAACTTTGTATTTGCCAAAATTGGCATACTATGACAAGAGTGTATGACGAAGATAAACGATAGGTCACAACATGAATATCGTGAAATGTGTGTCATGTAGGACATGAAACTGCTGCCTGCGTCTTGGTGCTCTCATGGTCGTTTCGGTAGGCACCAAAATTGCAACATTGCAAAATTTGGTAGGTACCAAAATTCGCATAGTATGACAGCAGTGTATGACGAACATAAATGACAGGTTATGACATGAATGTCATGACATCGTGTGATGAATTTCATGGCATCGTGTCATGTAGGTCATAAAACAGCCGCCTAAAATGACAATGAAACAGCGAAAAAACATTACCACTCAAAAACCAATGTAATGGGTTCAGACGTGGGTACTAAGGGAAGGCAACACTAAAGGATGATGCTAGAAGTCATAGTCATGAGCATGACCCAGTACAATTAACAATGACTCAGCGAAAAAAGATTAACACTCAGATACCACTGAAATGGGTTCTGACGTGGGTACTAAGTGAAAGAAACTCTAAATGATGGTGGTAGAAGTCATAGTCATGTGCATGACTCAGTAAAAACGACAATGACTCAGCAAAAAAGATTAACACTCAGATACCACTGAAATGGGTTCTGACGTGGGTACTAAGCGAAAGGAACTCTAAATGATGGTGGTAGAAGTCATAGTCATGTGCATGACTCAGTAAAAACGACAATGACTCAGCAAAAAAAGATTAACACTCACAAACCACTGAAATGTGTTCTCAAATGGGTACTAAGTGAAGGAAACACTAAAGGATAATGGTAGAGGCCATAGTCATGACCATGACTCATCAAAAATGACAATGACTCAGCGACAAAAGATTAATACTCAAAAATCAATGGAATGGGTTCGGATGTGGTACTAAGAAAAAGCTAAATAAAGATCAATTGTTGAAGTCATATTCATAAGCATGGCTACTGCTTTCGCCTTAAGGTCTCCTAGGCGTTGCTATAGGAACTCATGAGGACTCATGACGTGAATGCCATGACATGCGTGTCATGTAGGTCATGAAAAAGCCGCCTACGTCTTGGTGCTCTCATGGTCGTTTCGTTAATTTGGTAGGCTTCCCACACACTGCTTCGTATAACGTTGATTCCCACAGGGCGTGGGATCTGCTGGCTTTTTCTGGCTTCATTTTTTTGCAGGGTTCCAGCGGCTCCCCTGCACTCCTTTACTATGTGTCACAGGGTGCCCGGGACTCCGCAAAAAGTGCAGCGGTACGAATATTGCGTTCGAGATACCGTATGCAGTAAGGTACTTTAAAAAAAGGTGTTCGTCTGTAGTCTTCTTAAAATAACGATGTTTCTTAAAAAAACCGTGTCCTCTGTGTTGAGTATTAGTTGAGGTAATGGGTACTTTCTTCGTTCGAGTCTATGGTGCTCTAGAATATAGGTACTTTATGCGAAAGGCGCAGCTGGCGACGATTACTTGAGCTCTCCATATCATCATATCCATAGCATCATATCATCCATAGCATCACGGCCTGCCCTGTGCCCGTGCTGTTCGAGTCGTGTTGCGGGGAATTGGTCAAGTATCGGGTGGTTTATTTTTCTTTAGCTTTGTTTGGTACTTTTCTCTTATTGTGTAATTAATGTGATTGTGAGTTCCTTATGTCTCTTCTCCCGGCCAGAGGTCTTTTCTCTGGACGGCTTCACTTCATAATAATGACATTCCTATAGAGGCTTTCATGCGCAGTGGTATTCACAGCGTTCCAGTGGCCCTAGTGCCGACCAATGGGGGATTCATCCGCGTGAAAAATCCAAAGGTGACTCAAGAAGGGCTGCGGAAAGCAACCCCGCGCTTGCAAAGCATAACCGATGTTCGACAGTTTGGCAAAGGGGGCATTCTGTGCTGTTCGCCGGACCAGACCTGTGTCTCCGACCTTCTGCAGTGTCAAATGCTCGCGAATCACCCGGTGAGGCCTTTTATTCCCCCTCATCTAGCTTGCGTTAAGGGGCTAGTTCGTGGAGTCGACGCGAGTCTGTGTGCTTCCGAGGTCCTGGAGATGTTCTCCCCGGCAGGTGCCGTATCAGTCTACCGATGTTCGCGCGTTTCTGATAATCAAAGTGTCCCCACAGAGTCGGTCATTGTCACCTTTGCAGCCACAACTAGGCCGTCAGAGATCAAGGCGTGGCCCTTATTATACAGGGTGGAAGCGCTTTCTCCCCGCCCAGTGCAATGCGTTCAGTGTTGGCGATATGGCCACAGTATTAAGGGATGTAGGTCTGATGTTCGGTGCCGCATTTGCGGAGAAGGCCACGATAGAAAAACGTGTTCCTCTCAGAGCGAACGATGCTGTTTTTGTGTAGGTTCCCACCCTGCGGATTGTACGCAATGCCCTGCGAGAGACCAAGAGCTTGAAATTATGCAAATTATAGAAAGGAAACGGTGTTCACGTCGTGAAGCTCGTGCCCTCGCATTAGAGAAATCATGTGGTTATGCTGAAGCTGCTGCTCGTCACTTCAAAGCTGTGGATGCATCTCTTGGTGATGTTGTAGCTGCAGCTGTAGAGAAGGCTATGGGAAAAGCCCTTGACAGTTAATTTACAGACCTTACAGAGACAATTGGGCAAGTTTTCACTTCTCAGTTGTCGCAACTTTTGCATGTTACTGCGCGTCCAAGTGTTCCTTCTAGAATTACAGTTTCTGATGAAAATATAAAGAAACACCAATCGGCAGAGGCCTCGCCTCGCAGTACTGATGACACCGTAGCTCCCGCAACTCCTGTCGAACCTGAGGGCTTTAACAGTCACGAGACTGGTTCAGATACCAATGAGAACATGGATTTAGATGCTCGAACGTGTAAACGTCGTGCTTCTCCAAACTCCCCGAGAGCAACTACCCTCCATAAACTAACAGCTAAATAGAGTCAAAATGACTGGTTAACAAAGGATGATTTCATAAAGGATAACATTCTACAGACGGCAGTAAATACTGCCGGAATATCGTCAACATAGGAAGCTTGAAAGTGCTGCAGTGGAACTGTCGTTCTATTTTGCTGCAGCCGCTGATTTGTTATATCTCTGTGAAAAACTTTCTCCTGATTTGATTATGTTGCAAGAAACTTGGTTATCCACAGAAAAGAGTTTTCATTTAAAGAATTATCGCAATTTTAGTTTAGATTGCCCTTCTCGTAGAGGGGGATTAGCATTTTTCATCTCAACAAAAATTTGTCATAGAGCTAAGATCATTCTCCAGTCATTCACCAGTCATTCTCTGCTGAAACTGAAATTCTAGCATTGGATTTAACGCTTTCTGGATGCGCCCCATTTTCGGTAGTCAATGTTTATTTTCCTAGAGGAATTCTCAATACAGCTTTTCTTGATGCCGCGCTTGCAGCCTGCAGAAAGGATCTAATCATAGCTGGTGACTTTAATTCTCACCACGTATTATGGGGTTATCGGTCCGACTCTCGTGGTAAAAGATTATTGGATTGGGTTTCGTCAAATCATCTTAACTGTGTAAATTCGAGAACTCCAACTTATGTATCCGGCAAATCGCGTTCGGTGTTAGACCTAACATTGTTCAGTTCGGGTTGTGCAATTTTCTCCTGCTCTGCTATCACCTCGGCCACAAATAGCTACCATCTTCCAATAATTTTTGAAGTCATGCGACCAATTAATTTGTTCGAAAAGCATGTCCGCACCTATGTTAAATATAGTAAATTTCAAGATTCACTGCGATCAGCTTTAAATAAACAGATTGGCCTAAATGATGAAGTTAAGGCAGTTAATTTGTGTCAAGTGATAAGTGACAGTTACAAAAAATCCAGCTTGAGTATGCAGTCAACTAAAGGGGGTACTTATTCACCATGGTGGAATCCGGACTGTGAACGCGAATATAGAAGAAGAAAGGCAGCCTGGTGAAAGTTACTGTATAATCAATGTCCACGTAATTTGAATGACTATAAATTTTTTGCAGCTACATTCAGGCAAACAGTTGACAAAGCGAAAGAAAATTATAACACTAAACGTTACAGTTACCTATCGCAGTCTAGTAATAAAAAAGCCCTATTTAGGTTTCTACGGTCTAAAAAGATTGTTTAAGCCCCTATAAATGTAGAGTCTATTAGCTTAACTTCCACCGAATTGGTACAGTCACTGGAGGAGATTGCAAAAGGCTTAGAGCGTCGATTCACATCACTTCGCCCCTATCATATACCGGCGCCAGAAACAGCTAATGATTACATAGCAGTCACATTAGAATAATTAATGAGAGTGGTAAAGATGCTGCCAGAGAGACAGAGATAAAACTTTATTGTGTCCATGATGGGGTCTGGGGGCGGCGGGGGTTGGGAGACTAACCGCCAGGCCTCCCCTTCCTCAGACGGCGGTCAGCCCTTGCTTTCTGGCGGCGTCTTCGGCCATCCGGACGGCCCAGAGCTGCTCTTCTGCGTCCAAGCTGAGCAGCAAAGTCTCCCACTGCTCGGCCGTTGTTATGATGTGTGTAGTGTTACTGCGGTGAGTGTTGGTGGGTGTAGCTTTCGGGCATGCCCAGATGATGTGATCGAGGTCAGCGGGGGCCTCGCAGACTTTGCAGAGTGGGGAGTATGCATCGGGGTAAATTCGGTGGTATAGCACGGGGTTTGGGAAAGTTTGCGTCTGAAGTAGTCGCCAAGTGGTGGATTGTGATTTATTCAGTGTTTTGTGTGCTGGTGGGTAGCGTAATCGCTCTCTGCAGTAGTGGAGGAGGATTTCTCTGAATGTGACCATGCGGTCGCACACGTGTCCGCGGTGCAGAACTAAGGGCTCCTCCGGACCGGAGGACGCAGGAGACGGATGATGCCCCTGGTGTGCGAGAGCTCGGGCGGCATCGCGGGCGGCTTCGTTTCCAGCCAGACCCGAATGACCAGGGATGTTCTGTACGCGGCGTTGCCTTGAGGCGGGAGTGTCGGAGAGTATTTTCTGTGCTTGAGGTGCTATGAGTCCTCTTGTGTAGTTGCGAATGGCCGTTTTTGAATCGTTGATGATGTAGTGTGCATTGGTAGAGGCATAAGCCAAGGCGATGGCCGTTTCCTCTCCTTCTTCGGGTTGAGTGGTGAGTATTCATACGGCCGCGGCGAGCCGGTACTGCGAGCCCGCGACTACGGCGACCGCCATGGCGTTTTGGTGGGGGTATTCCGCGGTGTCCACGTAGGCTACATCTGCGGCTTGGTCATAGCGCTTTTGTAGATTTTTAGATCTGTCTGCACGTCGCTCCTGATTGTGTTCTGGGTGCATATTACGAGGTATGGGCGATATAACTAACTGAGCACGAATGTTTGGAGGGACGGGTACTTGTGGTCCGAATTGAGTGGTGTAGGTTATGCCTAGGGTGTGCAGAATGTGCCTGCCCGTGGTGGAGTTGGCGAGTCGTTCATATTGGGTTATACGCTGAGCTTCAATAAGCTCGTCTATGGTATTGTGAAGGCCGAGGGCATTCAGTTTCTCGTTCGATGTGGAAATTGGAAGCTGTAGGGCTTGCTTATCATCATCAGCCTATATTTTATGTCCACTGCAGGACGAAGACCTCTCCCTGCGATCTCCAATTACCCCTGTCTTGCGCTAGCGTATTCCAACTTGCGCCTGCAAATTTCCTAACTTCATCATCCCATCTGGTTTTCTGCCGACCTCGACTGCGCTTCCCCTCTCTTGGTATCCATTCTTGCTTATAGGCCCTCTTAATCATGGTGTTGAGTTTGATCTTATCCGTCGCATTGAGGTGAAGGTACGGGACGACGTAGGTGATCCTGCTAAGGGCGTATATGTTTACCAGACGAATCAGGTTGTTTTCTTTCATGCCGTGATGTCGATTTGCGATGCGTGCTATGAGTCGAGTGGTTTGGTGTACATGACTATCTAATTGCTTGAGCATCTCCGTGTTTCTGCCGTTTTGTTGGATGCGTAAGCCAGGGATACGGATGCTAGGCAGCTGTAGGTATGAGTTGCTGATGCACGTGGAGTTGTATCTCGGGGGGATGAGGGTCTGGGCGTCGACCTCCCCACGTAGGCTTGTATAGAAGGAGTTCCGATTTCTGTGGGGAGCAACCAAGGCGGCGTGGTTCTACGTATGCAATAACCTCGATGATGGCTTGCTGCAGCGTGTCTTGGATGTCCCCGTCGCTGCCCCTGGTGACCCACAGGGTGATGTCGTCCGCGTAGAGGCTATGCTTGAGGTTGGGGATGCTAGCTAATGCAGGCGGTAATCCGAGCAAGGCCACGTTAAACAGAAAAGGGGACAGAACCGATTCCTTGCGGCGTACCTTTGCTGCCAAGGTGAATAATTGGCGACTGCAGCCCTCCGATGGTGATGGTGGCAGTGCGACCTGTCAGAAAATCCTTGACGTAGTTATATGTTCGGTGTCCAACCTGGAGTTGTGCCAGTTGGGTCAGTATGGCCTGATGGGTGACGTTATCGAAAGCCTTAGTTAGGTCTGGCCCCAAGATGGCTCTGGTGTCCAGCTTCGAGCTTTTATCGCCATCGATAATTTGGTGCTTGAGCTGAATCATGATGTCCTGAGTAGAAAGTTTAGCGCGGAAGCCAACCATAGTATTGGGAAAGAGAGCGTTGTCGTCCATATGTTTGTGTAAGCGTGTGAGAATGACGTGTTCCGGGACCTTTCCGACTCATGAAGTAAGTGAGATGGGACGGAGGTTTTCGAGTAGGAGGCGCTTCCAGGGTTTGGGAATCATAATGATTTTGGCTTCTTTCCATTGTGGCGGGAGTTGTCCAGTTTGCCAGTACTCGTTAAAATAAGCCGTGAGGGCTGTTAGAGAATCCTTATCTAGGTTGCGAAGCATTTTATTAGTAATGCCATCAGGTCCCGGGGCCGAGTTGGGGCGGAGTGCGAGGATGGCTGCACGTACTTCTGCTGAATGTATCGGCGCGTCCAGAGGGTCATTAGCGGGGCCAGTGTATGCTGGGGCGGGTGTAGTAGGTTGAGGTCCTACGTAGCGGTCAATCAGCTCTTGAAGAATTTGTGCGTCCATGCCAGGATGGATGTGAATAATCTTGCAAGTTGTGCTGTTGTGTGTTTTTGCTGTTGGCCGGATCGAGGAGGCAACGAAGGATATTCCACGTTTTGGATAGGTTTGGTTGCCGCTCCATGCTGTCGCATGTACTGTGCCAATTTTGATGAGTAAGTTGTTGTGCATAGTCTTCGATATGAAGGGTGAGCGTGGCAATTCGTTTTCTGAGCGTTCGGTTGAGCTTGTTGCGTTTGTATCTGCGCTGCAGACTGGCGAGGGCTTCCCACATATGCAGTAACTAGCTATCTGCCTCCTGCAGATTGGCTTCCTCTGGCACCAATTTAGTTGCTTCGCTCACGTCTTGCAGCAAGATGCTGCCAGCTTCAGCCCCAGGTCCTGATGGCATAACTACAGCAATGATAAAACTATTATTCGAATTATCGCCCCAGGATTTGCTTAATTTTATAAATTTTTCGATTAAAAATGCATGGATTCATCCAGATTGGAAGGTTGCCAAAATAATTCCGCTACACAAAAAGCCGGGTGATGGATATACAATGGATAACATTGGACCTATTTCTCTGACCTCAAATATCGTAAAGTTAATCGAGAGAGTTCTGTATGGTCACATCGATAGGTGGATAGGCGAGAACCAAATATTAAGTGATTCTCAAATAGGATTCACGCCTGGCTGCTCAATTTGGTGTGCTCATGTTGACTTCGAGAGTAGAATTCAACTCGCTCGCCGCAACAACCAGTACGCGGCCTTAGTCACATTAGACATTGCGAAGGCGTATGCCAGTGTCGATCACAGTACCTTAATCAACAGACTCGAAAGTCTGAGTCTCCCATAGTATATAATTGCATGAATTCAAAATTTTCTAAGCGGACGCACATTTTATTGCTATCAAAACGGTGTGTCTTCTCACATTTACAAACAGACAAGGGGCGGTCCACAAGGTGCAGTACTTTCCCCCGTATTATTTAATATTTTACTAAATCACATACCGACACATCATGACGTACACGTATACGTATACGCTCATGATATCGCATTTTTCTCGGCATCAAATGATATTCATAGCTTATATAAAACTTTGCAATTGTATTTGAATCAAATTGAAATTTGGCTAAAAGGAATACAAATGTCGCTAAATGTCAGTAAAAGTGCAATCATTGTTTTTCCCTTAACTTTTCCTATCCGAATAACACTGTCGTATGGCCAGGAGATTATTTCGCAGGTGCAATCTTTAAAATATCTGGGAATGATTTACACAGAAATCCTTAATTGGAAGACACACATAGAATACATCGCATCTAAAGGAGCACGCGCAGTTAGTTTATTACGAAGAGTCAGCAGCAATCGTTTTCGAATGCGCAGGGAGACCTTGCTGATGATTATTTGTATGTATGTCCGCCCCATTCCAGAGTTTGGATGCGTGTTATTTTCTGGAGGTCCTACTTATAAATTACGCCCTCTGGTTCTTTAGAACGCGAATCACTACGTCTATGTCTCGGCCCTCCAAAATATGTAGCGAATAATATTCTTTATCATGAAACTCACCTGCCTTCTCTTCAAACTCGTTTTCGTATACTGATAGTCCAAACGTTACTGAACATATATGCTTCTCCCCAGAGACGCTCCTTCTACATGTTTATTAGAGAACCGACTGCATTCTTTGAGAATCAATGGTCCAGACTGCATTGTCCCCAGGTAGTTTTTGTGCAGAAACTATTAGAGCCATTACAAATATCAATCCGTGATGTGGATTTTCAAAATTTCCCTACTGCGACAGTAAGCGTTGAATTAGATTATATATTTCCTAATAACGCTAAACTCCTGCCTATTCGATACCTAAAAAGTTTGTTAGATGACCACCTCGAAAACCTCCAAATAAATGCAGTAATAGCCACAGATGCTTCTGTCAGTGAAAGAAGGCAGGCGTGGGTATTTTTTCGGAATCATTAAATTGGTCTTTCTCCCTTTGACTACCCGACTTTACGCCAATATTTCAGGCGGAGCTATTAGCGATCATCCTAGCTCTACGAAAACTTCCCACATCTATTACTTCAGCCATAATCTTAACCGACTCCTTGTCTGTTTGCTCCGCTTTATCAGTGCCCAATTCATCTATCATTCTCCGAGAATTTCATTCATCCATCCCCCAACATTTACGCCTTATCCATCTGGTATGGGTGCCAGGTCACGTGGGGCTCACTTTAAACAAATCTGCAGACGCACTAGCAGCGGCATCTCTTAACGGCCCGGTACTGAGGATCCTAAGACCTTCGGCATACGTCACTTCTGCGAGATTTAACAAAATTTCTGTCCAAGAAGAACATGCCAAATCATGTGTACTCAATAACACCGATTTTCAGCACCTTAGGTTTTCTTGGCATAGCATATGGTGTTCAACAAGAAAATTTGAAGGGTCGTTTACTAGAATGCGTTGCCGAATACCAAGGCTTAATTTCTATTCCCATAGGTCTGGTTTGGCGCCTTCCCCTGAATGCTTCTATTGCAATGAACCGGCAACTATGGATCATTTCTTTATAGAGTGTCGTAGGTTCACCATGCATAGAAAATGACTTCTAGAAGGTCCCCTCCGCCAACTTGGATTGGCCATTACACTACCTATCATTCTATCTCTGGGGACATCGACACTAGGACAGTGTAATAGGAACGTATGTGACGCCATATGTAATTTTGTAATGGAAACAAGGATACTGCCATGCCATTTTTTTTACAAGACAACAGAAATATTTGCTTCAAATTTTAAGATGCTATAGCGTGAAAATTAATATTGCCGATTAGAATTAGTTTATTATCTCATTATTAAGTAAGAAAATCCCATTTAAGTATCCTTAATTTTTCTTCTTACTGCCGCCCGATTCATGGCCAATCCCCCGTAGTGGGTTGTGCTATTTCTATAGGCACCAAACCAAACCAAACCATATAGGTGCACATATTCGGGGATGTCTTCTAGCATCGTCGCCTTTTTGGTCTCCTCTGGTAGAAAAGCCTGACTTGTTTGCTTTCGGGCTGCGGCGTGAGCTGCTTCGTTGCCCGCCAGGTACTTGTGTCTTTGGGTCCAAGCTACGTAGGTCTGTGGAAAATATCCTCTTCTGTTAAAGGTTTCAGCAAGAAGCCCCAGCTGAGTTCCTTCTCTTCTAATTAATTTTAGTGCACTAGCTCTAGTGCACTCTTTGCCATCTCCCCTGCTTGAGGCTGATTTATGTACTATGCGCAAAAATTCAAACGGGAACAAATTGAATATTACTTGCATATGTTGTTTCGTTTTCATGTTTGCTTGCATTTGAAATATTGGCTGAATTCAGTCCACAAGACGTATATGCTTGAAACTACTCTATGCCTCGAAACCAGCTGCAGAGCAAATAAAAGTCGAACTTTCTAGTAATTACACGTAACATGCTTTATTAAAACTTATTTCGGGTGAACGTTTCAATTTAGGCTGATGGTACGCGGTGAATAAAAGGTAGCTTATACATACCGCTCGAACGGACGCCTCTGCGACACCCGGCAGCACACCGAGAGACATACTTGAGGCACAACGACTAGGAAGACGAACCACAGCTCCACCTCACCCCAAGCTAAACAGGCGACAGGCGAGGGACTGGCGCCGAATTCAGACAAACACCTACCCACATTTACATAGACAGCACAAAATATTTCCTAACAAACACAGCGACAGATGTCCATGGTGCGACTCCACCCCGACACTAGAACACATCACTTACCAATGCACGCAGCGTCCGGCAGACGCCGTCTCGCCGCTACTTGACGATACACTTAGCAATTGGTCGTGGGAGGCGCGACTCTCCGAACTGGACTTGGGAAGCCAATTGGCGACCCTCGACCAGGCCCGGCGCGCCGCAATAGCCAGTGGGGCCCTGGAAGAGGGGCTCCACCCACAGTGACCAAGCATGGTCTTAATTTAAATAAAGTTGTTTCTCGCTCTAGCTTATGTTTAGAGACTGGGAAAGGTTAATAACCTGACATGAGTGATCCTACTTTAGTTTAACTTCAGTTGTAAATGAATGATAAAAATAGAACTGAATGATGGAAACTGAATTATAGAAACAAAAAGCTAGATTAGCTTTTTAACTTCACTAGTAACGCTAGATCTAGCTAGATGCTAGATGCAGGAATATTGGAGTATTATTTTAAATATTTCACTTTTCTAATTCCGATTTTAAAGCAATGCATTCAACTTCTACCGCAGCCTCCCCAAGTAAGAACATTATAACAGCTGGCTTCCTGTCCATTCGATCCTGCATAGTAGGGATGAAAAGACAAGCTGTTGGCAACAACTATGACAGCAACAACAACAACAACTACTACTACTACTACTACTATTACTACGACGACGCCGACGATGACGACAACTACAAAATGGTGGTGTTCTATGTGGAAGAAGATGCTGTCGCTCTAAATTGATTAAGAGCCAAAGGAATCGCTGGATTCTGCAATCTTTTTTACAGCGAAGGTGTTAGCCTCTAGTTGGTCAGGACTTTTCTTGCTGTGCTTATAAAAAAATGGAAGCTGGAAAAGGGGTTTGAGTTTCAGTTTCCGCTTAACAGAATTGTTTTCTCGTATTTTTGAAGTACAATCCGGTGCTCTTATGTCTGTAGGTTGCCTTAAGTCATACTTTACGGATTTTCTGACACATCTTAATTTGAGAAATTCAATTATTTCAATAATACACTTGCGCTAGGTTGAGAGTGTCCAAGAATGAGGATGCGATGATGATGATGATGATTTATTGGCATCCCCTTTGAAACTGGGCGGCGACAAATAGTCACCTAGCCTGCTTGATTTAATCATGTATACTATACATGTTCTTTATCTAGCATTTTTGTATACAACTCATTATTTTTATTATTCAGAAATTTACATTGTACCGCTGCCTATGATTTTAGGAGATCAGGTCGTTTCCATCTTTTGCCTGCTTTTTTTACACCAGTACTCTAATCGTCTCTTGCTGATCTCTACGGCTGATCTGTTTATGTTTCCTTCCACTTTAAACCCAAGCGCTTCTGGGAGTTGCATGTTACCTACGGTTCTCGCTGGGTGGATCCCGTCGCATTCCATCAGGATGTGCTGAATGGTTTCTGGATCTTTACTGCAGCATACACATGTCTCATCTAGTTCCGAATATTTGTTCCGATATGTTTTCGTCCTTAGGCAACCGGCTCGAGCCTCAAATAGCAAGGCACTGCCCTTTGTGTTATCGTACAGATTTTCCCTTCTAATTTCTTTCTTTTCATTCTTGTAAATCTCCATTGTCCTTTTTGTTTCCATTCTTTGCATCCAATTCACGGTCTCTATTTCTCTCACTTTCTTTCTGATGACTCCTGGTTGTCTATTTACCGTTTCGATTATCCTGTACTTGGTTGTCAACTTCCTTGACCTCTTTCTCCATTCTGTGTCCACGCTTTTCATGTAGAGATACTTCTGCACTTTAGCCGCACATTAATTTTCATCCATGTTCCTGAGCCTTTATTCAAAACTAATTTTGCTCTGGGCTTCTCTGACTTCAAAAGAGGCCCAACCCATGTCACCCTGCACGGCCTCATTTGTGGTATTACCGTTGGCTCCGAAAGCCAACCGGCCTACTGATCTTTGGTTGACTTCCAAACCCGCCAATATATCCGATTTTAAGCATATAAAGGCATTTGCGAATGTTAGCGCTGGCACCAATACTACTTTCCAGATTCCACGCACCACCTCATACTTGTTGTGGCCCCACAGTGCTTGTGTTTCATTATTGCTGCATTCCGCTTCCCCTTTATTTTCAGATTATCTTGGTGGCTGCTTGAATAATTCTTTCCTTCGTTTATGTGTACGCCGAGGTACTTATATTGCTTCACTATGGGTATTACTTGCTGCTGAATTGACACCACGAAGTTACACGTGTGTTCATTAAAGATCATAATTCCAGATTTCTCTGTGCTAAACTTAAATCCCAGATTTGTCGCTGCATTTCCACAGATATTCGCAAGTATCTGTATGTAAATCTTTTTTATTGTCCGCTAGTAGCACAATGTCGTCTGCGTACATCAGTCCAGGGACCTTCTGTTGCACCATTTGTCCATTACGCATGTAGGATAAATCAAAACCTAATTCGCTCTTTTCGAGTCGTCTTTCTATACCCTTGACGTAAAGCGTGAGCAACAATGGTGACAGAGGGCATCCTTGCTTCAATCCGTGGTGAATTCGCACCATTTCATTTCCTTTTCTACCTTCCCATCCTACTTGTACTTGCTTGTCTCTATATATCTCCCTCAGCAGCTCCACGAAATCGTCCTCTATGCCTTCGTATTGAAGAATATCCCACAACAATTCCCTGTCTACGTTGTCATAAGCTCCTTTAATATCTAGAAATGCTATACATAATGGTCTTTCCTGAGCTACTGAAATCTCTATGCACTGAGTTAGTACAAACGTATTGTCTTCTAAGCGTCTGCCTGGCCTGAACCCATTCTGTAGTTCCCCCAATACATCGTTTTCCTCCACCCACTTCGACAGTTGTAATTTTATGGCTTGCATTACCATTCTATATATCACCGACGTTACTGTAACTGGCCTGTACGAGCTCGTCTTATCTTTATCTCCTTTGCCTTTGTAGATGAGATTCATCTTGCTTTCAAGCCATCCAACGGGAATTTTCTTTGTTCTAATCACTTGCTCTATGGCATTAGTCAGCAGTGCCTTGCTTTTTGGACCGAGGTTTTTGATTAGCTGTATTGAGATTTCATCGGGTCCTGCTGCCGTGTTGTTAGGGGACATTTTCTGCTGCCTTTTTTCAATAAAAGCTTTCTATGCTAAATTTTGATCTCTCTGGCCTCTCTGTTGTTGCTGGATCTGTTGTCTGAACTACGCTTTTTCTCGTGCCGAAGTTATTCCTAATAACATCGGTGATGTACCGCATCGCATCATCTCCTTCGTAGATGTTATCGTCTTCATCCCTTATAGCCGTTTGCAAGTTTTTAGTTGGAGCTCCGAGTGCTTTTATAAGGTTCCAGAATCTTTTTGGAGCGCCTTTGTCTCTTTTGTGAATGTTATGCAGCAAACGTTCACTTGCGCATTTAATTTTCTCTTGCACGAGCTCACTCGCAACCATTTTCTTTTCTCGGTATGTATTCCATCTAAGGAGCACCTCTTCTTCTTGTAATCCCAACTTTTTGGCTTCTCGATGAGCCTTAGATGCCTCTTTACGCTCTTCTATAGCTTCTTTTATTTCCTTGTTCCACCACTTATGTGATTTCCTCTTGCCAATCCAACAATTGTTTTGCCGTGTCCGCCTTATTTCATGCTGCATAACGTCCACCAGTTCCTTATATTCCCAGACTGCTGTAGGAGAATCCTGAATTTTCTTCTATATGTTGTTTGCTATCTCTGTTATTTGCTCGTCATTCATTTTTAAAAAAAACTCTGAGGCTATTGGTTTATGTTCTGCGCTAGTCTGCGCAGTTTATGTTCTGCGCTAGTAAACTTTAATGCTAAACGTCTATGATCGCTTCCCAGGCAATTTTTTCCATTTTCGTCCATTATCATTTGGTCTGGTTGTTCGTAGACCATTTCTGAGACTAAGGCGTAGTCGATACATGACTGCCTGTTTCCGCATTGCCATGTTACCTGTCCATGACACTTATTCTCCCTGTTAACTACTATAAGGTTCTGTTCATCACACAGATCCAGCACTAGAGAGCCGTTGTAATCAGTATATCCGTCTATATCGCCCATGTGTGCGTTCATATCTCCCACTAATATCACCTGGCCCGATTTACTGAACTCATTAATATCGCTTCTAATTCAATCAACTAATTCCTCATTTTTTTCTCTGCTATCACTACCTCTCCATAGGTAAGCTACCCCCAGCCACGTCTTTATACCTTGCCATGTGCCGCTAATCCGTAAATGCTCTTTACATGTCTCGTTTACGCTTTGCCACTTCAGACCTTGCCTAATTAGTATGCCTACGCCTCCGCCTTTCCTTGACCCGGTCATTCTATTGCACCCTTCCCATACAAAATTGTCTATAACAGGTGGCTGCTTCAAATCTCTTAGATGCGTTTCGGTCAAGGCGTACACGCTAATCGCTTCATCATTCAGCTGCGTTTGAATTTCCAGCCATTTTTCCTGCTTGCGACCACCCTGCATGTTAATGTAGCAAATTTTACCTTCTCTGTTGCTATCCTTTCTGTGTCTTTTCGTGACACCTGGTCGTCTAATTCTGCCCTTTACTGGTGTTTCGCTACGTTCAATGCTTAATCCTGCTTCCTGATTGCCTGGGGCCCGCCTAAAAAGCTACAGCTCGCGCAGCGAATCGACGTCCGACCGGTGTTGCTACCCTTTAGCTGAAATGTATCCTGTCACACACAAAAGCGCCTTCGCGGCCTGCTCGGCGCACTTCTCGGTTGATGTCAATGACCGTAAAATTCATTGCTTTAGCTAGAGTCCAAATTTCCCTGTTTACTGCAAGAATTGCCCTTTCAATTTCATAGCCCTGCCTTTCAACCTCAGGCACCGTGCACACCACGATTTGCATTCCTTTTGAAACATTTCGCAGGTGGGTGACCCCTTTGGCTATTTGCTTTGTGATCCCTGCTCCTCGTCCGTTCAGTACGTCAATCACTCCGCCCATTATCACCACTAGGTGTCTCTCCTCCATTGTGTCCCACATGCGTTCCTTGGCCTTCGCTATCACCTCTCTAATCGGCTTTCCCGGAAGCGCGCTAACCTGGACTCGTTCGTCTGCCCCTACCCTCTCTGCTATCGCCGGTTCTACTTTACGCATGTTGGAATCCCCAACAAAGACAACTCGACGCTTTCCTTCCCCCTCACCGCCGAAAGCTGCCCCCGAAGTCACAATGCCCTCCCCTCCTTTCTTATCCTTGCCCTTGGCTTTGTTTTTCTTTCCCGGCCACGTCAGTGGTATCCCCTTCGTGACTATCACTGACGTTTCCGCCACTGCTTCCCGGCGTGGCGGGTTCGGCTGTCTCTGCACTCGCATCGGAGCCAGCTCCGTTCGCGGTGCTCGCCTCGATGCGTTCATCATTGCTTTGCTGAATGGTGGCCCTCAGCTGCATCTCTGTGTATGTAATAATGGTACCGCCACCTAGCGGCCGTGGCCACATGGTGAGGCCTCAAAAGGCCGCTGGAAAAGGGCTTTTTCGTTGAGTTTCCCCGTAACAGATTTGTTTTCTCGTATATTCGAATAACAATCCGCAGCTATCATGCCTTCAGCTTGTTTGTAAATCGTACTTTACATATTTACTTGGAAACCTTGGTTACTTTAGAAAGGCACTCGCTGTTGGCGGACGGCCTAGAAGAACGAGAATGTATGCTGTACTTACGCTTACGTACGTGAGCACGTTACGTGCGTCGGGTGTGGTGGTGGTGCTTGTTTGACGTCGACTAACCTTAGTTGGGTGGTGGCACTTGCATACCGTCCGCACCAGCTTCAGTGCACTCTCACAGGGTGGAATAGACGCGGATTTTTTGTCTCCTTGCTCAGTTGCTGAGTCACGACGAGAGTGGCAAGTTTCTTCCGCAGAATTTTATGTCTCCATGACTTCATGTCTGATGTCATTTATTGCCTGACAAAAAATGGCCGAGGAAACCTTGCGCTGTCACAGGACAAAAGAAAACTCTCTCTGAAAAATAAAAGTAACTTTCCGGACAGCGGTGGGATGAGCAAGGGCGTCGGGTATCGCACCTTCCCGCTCTTTGCAGTCGGGCTTTTGTAAACACGGGCTTTTGTAAACTGTTACGAACAGCAGCGCAAAGGCAGGTACTCTTTCGCACGGCCTCAAGCAGGTGCTTGCACTCGCTCACAACAGCCTAGGTGTAATACGGCAGCGAACAAGCAGCCAGTGCCCAAACTTTGACATTAATTGGATCGTTTTACGCAATACCCAGACTTGCCTTCTCGTAGTTGTATATACCCTCACAAACCTGCCGTAAGTAACCAGTGAGCTGCAGGCGGACGCGTGCCACTCCATCTTATCCCAACTTTTGAGCTTGACCACGTTTTATATTTGCATCCATCAATGTTTTCGCGCCACCCAGTTTCCGCACCACCGCCTTCAACGGTTTTCCATGCCGGTTGACTTCCATTTATTTGTGAATTGCTGACGTCTATTATTGTCATCGTAATCCTTCTGGTTCAAAATCGTGATAGAGGCACTTGTTTCGTAAGCAGCGCAGTAATTCGTGGGTCTGTTCAGCACCGTAAGCTATACAATGAACTGTTTATGGCGTGCCCCACGGACATAAGCTTCGGAGCGTTTCATTATACTCTATGTGCCCCTATAGTATACACCAGCCATCTTACATATGTGGGTGTCTCTTTTCACACGTAATGTTCAAGCACCATGATTTGTTTTGACTTTTCTTTTGCTAATCCTTTCTCGCGAGGCCCGCACATTCTAGAAGACATATGCGCCCGTCGAAGCCGTCGCACGCAAGATATCACGCAACTTCAAAACCCTTAACGGCAGCACACGTGTTAGCCGAAGCCCGCAGGCATGCCAGCTCTACGTCAGTATTTCGGTGCAGACAAACGCAGAAAAGACGAGATTTCACCCTGCTTGCATTCTTTTTCTTTTCTTTTATTTCGAAGAGGCGATGCCTGTGAATATAACCTAGGGGATTTTCTGCGATGTGATTCAGTTAGGAAGAGCGCGATAGATCATAGCACTTCTTGCAAGAGCACTATACAGTTGCGTCAGTCGACGTTACGAAATGAACTGCCCTCACTTGTGATTTCTAAACCGGCAAGTGAATCACTGGAATGAAAAAATATTTGCAATGATGGTTATAATAATTGCATGGCACGCCGCTTTCTTGTCGCTGCGAAATACCCCCGCAGAAAATTTCAGAGGAATGCAAACGTTGATACTGTGCTATAATAAACATTTATGTGGGGGCATATTTGTTTCGCGCTCTGCTCGGCTTCTCTCTTTATTCACGCAAACATTAATGATGCTCATGAAATAAATGCTTGTGAACACCTTGTGCGGAAATGTCAACCATGTTCGAAGGTCGACCTAACTGCGATTACGTATCATCATCATCATCACACACTAGGCCTTCGTCCACTGCAGGACGAAGGCCTCTCCCTGCGATCTCCAATTACCCCTGTCTTGCGTTAGCTGATTCCAACTTGCGCTTGCGAATTTCCTAACTTCATCTCTCCACCTAATTTTCTGCCGTCTTCCACTGCGCTTCCCTTCTCTTGATATCTATTCTGTAACCCTAATGGTCCACAAGTTATCACACCTACACATTACATGGCCTACCCAGCTCTATTTTTTTCGCTTAATGTCAACTCGAATATTGGCTATCGCCGTTTGTTCTCTGATACACACCGCTCTCTTCCTGTCTCCTAACGTTAGGCCTAACATTTTTCGTTCCATCGCTCTTAACTTGTTCTAGAGCTTCTTTGTTAACCTCCAAGTTTCTGCCCCATATGTTAGCACCTATAAACTGCAATGATTGTACACTTTTCCTTTCAACGACAATGGTAATCTCCCAGTCAACATTTGGTAATGCTAGCCGTATTCACTCCAGCCCAATTTTATTATTCTTCAAATTTCTTTCTTATAATCAGGGTCCCCTGCGAGTTTTTCACCTAGATAAACCTACTCCTTTACAAACTCTAGAGGCTGACTGGCGATCCTGAATTCTTGTTCCCTTGCCAGGCTATTAAAGAATATCTTTGTCTTCTGCATATTATTCTTCAACATCACTATTACACTTTCTCGGATAAGGTTCTCATTCATTTGCTGTAATTCGTCCCCGTTGTTGCTGAACAGGACAATGTCATTTGCAAACCGAAGGTTCCTGACATATTCACCGTGGATACTCACTCCTAAGCCTTCCCAGTCTAAGAGCTTGAATACTTCTAAGCATGCCGTGAATAGCATTGGAGAGGTTGTGTCTCCTTGCATGACCCCTTTCTTGATAGGTAACTTTCTACTTTTCTTGTGGAGAACCATGGTTTCTGTGCACTCCTTGTAGATATTTGCCAAAATATTCACGTATGCAGCCTGAACGCCTTGGTTACGTAATGCCTCTATGGCTGCTCGTATCTCTACTGAATCAAATGCTTCATAATCTATGCAAGCCATATAGAGATGTTTATTGTACTCCGCAGATTTCTATCTTATCTGGTTGATGAAATGGATATGATCTGTCGTAGAATATCCTTTCCTGAAGCCAGCCTGTTCTCTTTGTTGGCTGAAGTCAACTGTTGCCCTGATTCTATTTGAAATTACCTTCGTGAATATTTTATACAATACTCAGAGCAAGCTAATGGGTCTATATTTATTCAATTCTTTAACGTGTCTCTACTTATGAACGAGTATAATGTTGGCATTCTTCTAGCTTTCTGGTACACTTGAAGTCGTGAGGCATTGCGTATAAAGGGCCGCAATATTTTCAAGTATGATATATCCTTCATCCTTTGAATAAACCAGCTGTTATTCCATCTTCTCTGGCATCTTTTCCCTTGTCATGTTTTTCATGGCCCTTCTAACTTCATCGCTAGTTATAGAATGGACCTCTATATCTTGTTCATCACTACTTCGAATGAAAGTAGCTTGGCTGCTCTGGGCACTCTAAAAGTCAGTACAGAATTCTTCCACTGCTTTTACTATGTCATCGAAATTGCTGATGATATTACCCTGCTTATTTTTCAGCGCATACATTTTGCCTTGTCCTATTCATAGTTTTTTTCTCATTGATTTCATGCTGCGTCCATATTTTACCGCTTCGATCCTCAATCTTTTCTACCTTACAATTTCGGATATTCCTTACGTTCTGCGTGTTGATCAGTTTCGACAGTTCAGCGAATTCTAACTGACCTCTGGAGTTTGAAACTTTCATGTTTTGCAGATTCTTTATTAGGTCCTTTGTTACTTGGGAGAGCTTACCTACTCGTTGCCTTGGTTCCTCACCTCCCTCTTCAATTTCTGCTTCCGTGATCAACCTAGTTACGGTTTCATTCATTACCTCTATGTTGTCTTTATCTTCCTGTTCTAAAGCTACATATTTGTTTGAGAGCACCAGCCTGCATTGGACTGCTTTTACCCTTACTGCGTCTACGTTGGACTGTTCATGATGAACTTTATCGTTTCTTTCTTCAAACTCAGAGAAATCCTAGACCTCACTAGCCTATGGTCACTGCACTTTACCCTACCTAACACTGCTACATCCTGAACTATGCTGGGACAAGCAACAGAGTATGAAACCTATTTCATTCCTTGTTTTTCCATTAGGGCTTTTCCAGGTCCACTTCCAGTTGCTGCGCTTCCTGAAGAAGGTATTCATTATTCGGAACCTATTCCTTTCCGCGAATTCTGCAAACAGCTCTCCTCTAGTGGTCCTAGAATCGATGCCGTAGTTGCCAATTGCTTGCTCGCCAGCCTGCGTTTTACCCACTTTAGCATTGAAGTCGCCCATGACTACAGTATACTGAGTTTGCACCTTTCTCATTCCCAATTCAACATTTTCATAAAACTGTTCTAAATCTTCATCATCGTGTCTGGAGGTTGGGGCGTAGGCTTGTACAACCTTCATTCTTACCTCCTATTCAGCTGTATTACGACGACTGCTACCCTCTCATTAATGCTGTAGAATTCATCAATGTTGCCCGCTATGTCCTTATGTACTAGAAATCCTACTCTGAATTCTCTCCTATCTGGAAGACCTGTAGAGCAGACGACGTACGTGGCCATTAGTCAGCACTGTAAAAGCCTCACCGATTCTTCTCACCTCACTAAGGCCAATAATATCCCAGGCAATACCTGAGAGCCCCGCTAAGCTAGTCTCACTCGAAAGGGTGCGCGTGTTGAACGTTGCCAGGTACAGTTTTCATTGGCTGCCTGTCCGGGCCCAGAGATTCTTAGCACCCTCTGCCGCGTCACAGGTCTGACCTGACCTTGGTCAGGTGCTCCGCAGCCGCTGGGACTGAGGGCCAAGGGTAAACTCTACGAGTCATTAGGGGGGTAGCGGGCGAATACTGCACCAGGGAGGTCAAATCCTGTTCTGCTGAGGGAGTGACTTTGTTGAAGCTTAGTGGGCCTTCCTAATTTTGTTGCACCTTGACTAGTACAGCCCCACTAGCTCTCGGCGATACTTTTTTTTGCCGTTGTCAGGTGCCACTTCATGACGGAAACTTCGCTTTAAATAACACCAAAGTTCGTGAGTTCGACTCCAACCACTGGTTGTAGTTCAAGTGCCGTTATGAACTATATCCTAATTAAACATGCCTGAGATAACTTTGCCATATTAACTCTACCTTAATTCACTGTATCTTAATGAACTTTGCCTTAATTGACGTCACGATGTGCATTTGATTGGCTCATTTTTGGAACATCGAGGTCACGCCAACGCCGACTACGCCGGCCTTTCCGCCTTATGAGCCTTATAACCTTCATTATCACCACCATCATCAGCCTATTTTTATGTCCACTGCAGGATGAAGGCCCCTGCTTGCGATCTACAACGACCCTTGTCTTGCGCTATCTGATTCCAACTTGCGGCTGCTAATTTCCTAATTTCATCACTCCACCTAGTTGTCTGCCGTCCTCGACTGCGCTTCCCTTCTCTTGGTATAGCCGTTCTGTAATGGTCCACCGGTTATCCATCCTACGCAATACATGGGCTGCCGAGATCCATATTAAATGCGAAGCATTTCTTGGCGAACATTTGCCACTTTGACGGTGTCTATCTATCCGCCTACGGCCATCTAGCCGTCTACGTCATGTTCGTATCGTTAACTTGCTATTTACCAAAATTGGCATAGTATGACAGCAGTGTATGACGAACATAAATTATATTTCGTGAAATCTATTTCATGATATGCGTGTCATGTCGGTCATGAAACAGCCGTCTAAAATGACAATGACTCAATGAAAAAAACATTAACACTCAAAAACCACCGAAATTTGTCCTCATGTGGGTAGTAAATGAAGGAATCACTAAAGGATGATAGTAGAAGTGACAGTCAGGAGCATGACTCAGCAAAAATGACAATGATTTGGCAAAAAAAAAGATTAACACTCAAAAACCACTGAAATGTGTTCGCACGTGGGTACTTAGTGAGGGAAACAGTAAAGGATGTTGGTAGAAGTCATAGTCATGACCGTGATTTAGCAAAATTGTCTGACTTAGCGCAAGAATAACACTCAAAACCAATTTAATGGGGTTGGAGGTGCTACTATGTGATAGAAAAGGCTAATGATTCATGGTCTATGTCATTCATAAGCATGACTAAGGATTTCGCTATAAGGGCTCTTAGCCGAAAGGACTCCTCAGGACACTTTAATTGAATTTCATGACATGCTTGTAATGTAGGTCATGGAACAGCCGCCAAAGTCTCGGTGCTCTCATGGTCGTTTCCTTAACTTCATAGGCTCCCCGCACACTGCTTCGCATAACATCGATTTCCACAGGGCGTGGGATCTGCCGGGTTTTCGCTGGGTCATTGTCATTCTAAGCGGCTGTTTGATGACCTGTATGAGACACATGTCATGAAATTCATGTCATGACCTATCATTTATGTTCGGCATGCACTGTTGTCATACTATGCCATGAGAGCACCAAGACGTAGGTGGCTAGATAGATAGATAGATAGATAGCTTGATAGATAGATAGACTATAGATGGATATATAGATAGATAGACAGACAGACAGACAAAGAGATAGATAGTTAGATAGATATAGATAGATAGACAGACAGATAGATAGATAGATAGATACTGTCAAAGTGGCAAATGTTCGCCAAGAAATGGTTCGCATTTAAAAGAAATCTGGACGATTGAGCGAGCTAGCAGAAATCAATGCGGGTTCCCATGAAGCAACTAGCACATAAAGGCCGGCGTCATCCGACTCACCTTCTCCCAGACCGCGACAAATTTGCCCCAAGAAACTAATCGCACTTTTCGATGAGTGAAGACGTGACCAAGATGCGTATTCGTATCGGTTTCACAGGATCTCAGTCGGGCAAGGCTGGGAGAAGGGCAAGTGGGCTAGTAACCTGAGCCTGTGTTTAGTAGGCGAGACTCTGAGGGTGTTTGGCCGGATGCCAGCAGAAGAATCGTTAGACTATGCCAAAGTACAAAAAAAAACTTTATTGCAGAGGTTCAAGTTGACCGCAGAAGGTTTTCGGGAAAGTTCAGACTGTGCAAGCCAGAAGATTCTGATATGGGAAAGCAGTTCGCATGCGTTTGATAAACTCTTTTGAGAGGTGGATAGAGCTGTGCGAAACGGACAAAAACATATTTGACTGCAAGAGGCATAAAGAACAAGAGGTGAATACGCATATAGTAGTAAGGCAACTTGATGTACCCGTGGAAGAGCTGGGAAGGCAGCAGTGAGAGAACAGAACACTCAGGTACGTGATGAGAGAAGGTGTAACATGTGAGCTGAAAAAGGACCTGGTATGTAGAAAACTTTGGAGTGAGGGGAAACACACGATGCAATTGATGCTGCCGATACAACATAGAAGAGTTCTAATGGAGCAGGGTCATGGTAACGGACACAGAAATGGAAGGCATATAATGGCGGCACTAACCAAAAAATATTTTGGCCAGGAGTACACTGGGAGGTACAAACCGCATATACTCCATTGTAATGCGACCGCGATTGTAACGCGAGGGGTGACTTTTCATTAAGTTCATCAAGAAAAGAAGAAAACCGCGAAAGTTGCGCGAAGCGTGTGTTTTCGTTGCGTCCAACAAAAAACAAGAAGAAGAAAAAACCGCAAAAGTAACGCAAAATCACCGGATGCATGGAAAAGTTGCAGTTTAGCCAATAAGGCGAAGCAGCAATTACGATAGCAAATTAGTAGAGAGCTATACGGAGTAAGGATAGTAGTTTTACTGGGTGCATAAACTTGGACACATTCGTTTACTAACTGAATGAACAAGCATGGTGTCAGCGCGCACAAGCGAACATGAATAGATCACACTCGATAACCGCAGACCACTGTCAGAACGCTGGCTTGAGCAAGGGCGGCTGCAGCGAGCGAAGGTTCATTCTGTCTGTTGCTTCAACGGAAACTGAGCGATGAAAGCAGAGCGCTTACAAAGTTTAGAGCCATGTGAAAATCACTTTCAAGATACCGTGCGCGCGACTGCCCGCAGCCGAGCAAAGTACAAGTACGCAGTTGCGGCAGAGTAGAAGCTGCTCCCCGTCTTTCCAGCGCTACCTTCCTGCTTTCCTCATTTCGCGTAAGAGATTGAGTCGCCAGTTCCCCTTGCACCCAGTCGCATGATAGGCATTTGGTCTCGCAGCTAAAGGTTTCCTCCCCTCAGGGGCCTCCTGGGCGTCCGGCATGTCCTGGGCGTCCAGGGGGGCGTCCTGGGCCACCGGCGCCTCCTGGGCCTGCGGCGCCTCCCTTCGCTCCGGCGCCTCCTTGGCCTCCATCACCTCCTGAACCTCCGTCGCCTCCTGGGCCTCCGGCGCTTGCTGGGCCTCCGGCGCCTCCTGGGCCTCCTGGGCCTCCTGTGGCCCCGGCGCCTCCGGCACCCCCGCCGCCTGCGGCGCCGCCTGCGCCTCCTCCACCCCCGGCGAGTCCTGGGCCCCCGGCAGCTCCTGGGCCTCCTGGGCCTCCTGGGCTTCCTGGGCTCCCGGCACCTCCGTAACCTCCGTGGCCTCCTGGGCCTCCTGGGTTTCCTGGTGCTCCTGGGCTTCCGGGGGCTCCTGGGCCTCCTGGGCCTGCTGCGCCTCCTGGACCTTTTACACGACAGAGTTACGTACCGCTTTTGCTTTCTGCTGTGCATTCGCTCTCCATGGAAGCGCGCGTCCCTCGCGTGCTTTTACTCGCACATTTCACTCAATTAAAATTGCGTGCATCATTTCACTTTTTAGAAAACTTCAATTTCGGTATTCGATTGTAAGGCGAGGATTGACTTCAGGTAGCAAAAGTCTGGAAAAAACCTCGCATTACACTCTAGTAAAAATGTGGTCGTTTTGTGAGCGGAAGTTGTAAGCCCCACGAAAGAGCCGGTAGTGATTTAGTGCTTTGAACAGTGTGTAGTAATTTTGTAAGCACTCATATAGTGGTCTCGAGGATGAACTCCACAGATTGCGAACAGTTGAGTGCAGTGTCTTAGTGCCCATGAGCAATAACGAAAGAAATTAATATGGCAGACACTACGAATGGTAATCTCGCAGTGACGAACTGTGTGTGTGTGTGTCTGCGTGCATGCGATTTCCTCTAATGATTTGATGTAGTTCTCTTATCCATGCGTGTAGAAAGAGACATACAGGCAGAAACATGCATACACTTACAAACAAGCCCACACGCGCATAGAACAGCAGACGCACCGACATACGTACACGTACCATACGCATTCACAAACCGAAAACTCACAGACACGCAAGCACGCCTACACGGAACAGCGCCAAAGCCCAAGCGGAGAATGCTGTGGCGCTATTTTTCGTGCAAAGAATTAGCCTCACTATCAGCCTTGGTCGTGTATACGCACATGTGCTTATTCACTGATACGTGTTGGTTGCGGTGGTGTTTTATAGAATTTCCTTTTTAGGAGCTCGTTGCATGTAGCCAGAGCTGGCAGTAGCAGCAGAGTGCTCTGGAAGTAGGCGGCTTCACTCTCCCGTATGATGTATTCTACATGCCTTTGTTTCGCGCCGCGGATCAATCTTCCATTAGCGACGGCGTAGAAAGTGTGGACATTCAGACGCAAAAGTTGGAGTGAAAGTCCATGGTAAAGCACCAAAGTAGGTGCATTGCATAATTAAGAACAGTAAGGGAATGCAATGAAATTTCGTTTCCTTGTACAAAAGAAAGAAAAAGCCCTTTAGCAAGGGACGTTTCCTACATAGCGTGTAATCATTGCAAGATGTGTAACACACGCCTAAGGAAGGCTGCAAGGGCGATGTTCCGAAATTGTATTCGGGGACTTCAAAGACATAGAATCATAATATCCATCGATCACATTCGTGATACGTTCACTTTTGTTTAATATGGCAGTGGCCATATTCAACATTTTGACGAGGTAGCAACATGTAATTTAAATTGTGATTAAAAAGAAGCTGTTTAATAAAAACCGGCGAATTCGCCTAGAATGTTATACTCTGGATAAAAACGATCGCAAATGAAGCTTGAAGTGCCGAGCACACCGAGGGTGGCAAACCGTCCCAAATTTATTAGGAAAGTCCCGATTAAGTAGATGTGCAGAGTCCCGACTTGACCAATTTGGGATAGCCAAATGTCCCAACCTTTTTCTTTTGCTGTATATATAGATCTCTCTCTCTCTCTCTCTATATATATATATATATATATATATATATATATACGTCATCTTGCGCCGACTCCCCACCACCATCTGGCATCTCTGCCAGCGGACCGCCCGCGTACCTCTTTCTGCCAAACCATAGCTACGCATGGTGAATCATTACCAACTTGCTTCACTCCTTCCGCAAGACCTTCGATTCCTCCGTGGTGCCTTACTCAGCCAAATATCAACCTGAAAGTACCTAGCATCCAGAAAAAAAGCAGAGCTGTCATCACCAGCCCTTAAACAGCTCGGCTTCTGCTGTTCGAGAAGTACCAAGACTCTGCCCATATATACACCGATGGATCGCTCCTGCCGAACAGTTCTACCGCGGCAGTTGTGATACCAACGATGGGCACAACTATTTATTTCAAGACGTGTCACGTCACAAAATCGACGGCAGCAGAGCTCACAGCGCTTTGTACCGCGCTCCAATTCATTAGTAATAATAATAATCATCATCATCAGCCTATATTTATGTCCACTGCAGGACGAAGGCGATCTCGAAGGCGATCTTATGTCACTGCGATCTCCAAAAACCCCTGTCTTGCGCAAGCGTATTCCAACTTGCGCCTGCAAATTTCCTAACTTCATCATCCCACCTGGTTTTCTGCGTCATCGACTGCGCTTCCATTACATGGGTTGCCCAGCTCCAGTTGTTCCTCCTAATGTCAACTAGAATATCGCCTATCCCCGTTTGTTCTCTGATCCACACCGCTCTCTTCCTGTATCTTAACGTTAGTCCTAAGATTTTTCGTTCCATCGCTCTTAATTTCTTCTCGAGCTCCTTTGTTAACCTCCAAGTTTCTGCCCCGTATGTTAGCAACGTTAGAATGCAATGATTGTACACTTTTCTTTTCAACGACAGTGGTAAGCTCGCAGTACGGATTTGGCAATGCTAGCCGTATGCACTCCAACCCAATTTTGATCATCATCATCACAGCCTGTTCATGTCCGCTGCAGGACGAAGGCCTCTCCCTGTGATCTCCACGTATCCCTGTCTTGCGCTAGCTCATTCCAACTTGCGCCTGCAAATTTCCTAACTTCATCATCCCATCTGGTTTTCTGCCGACCTCGACAGCACTTTCCTTTTCTTGGTATCCATTCTGTAACTCTAATGATCCACCGGTTATCCATCCTACGCTATACATGGCCTGCCCAGCTCCATTTCTTCTGCTTAATGTCAACTAAAATATCGGCTACCCCCGTTTGTTCTCTGAATCACACCGCTCTCTTCCTGTCCCTTAACGTTAGTCCTAGGATTTTTCGCTCCATCGCTCTTTGTGCGGTCCTTTACTTGTTCTCGAGCTTCTTTGTTAACCTCCAAGTTTCTGCCCCATATGTTAGCACCGGTAGAATGCAATGATTGTACACTTTTCTTTTCAACGACAGTGGTAAGCTCCCAGTCAGAATTTGGCAATGCCTGCCGTATGCACTCAATTTTATTCTTCTGTAAATTTCTTTCTCATGATCAGGCTGCCCTGTGAGTAACTAACCTAGATAAACGTACTCCTTTAAAAACTCCAGAGGCTGACTGGCAAACCTGAATTCTTGTTCCCTTGCCAGGCTATTGCACATTATCTTAGTCTTCTGCATATTCATCATCAACCAAATTCTTACACTTTGTCGATTAAGGTCCTCAATCATTTCTTGAAATTCGTCTCCACTGTTGCTGAATAGGACAATGTCATCTGCAAACCGAAAGTTGCTGAGATATTCGCCGTCGATCCTCACTCTTAAGCCTTCCTAGTCTAAGAGCTTGAAAACTTCTAAGCATGCAGTGAATAGCATTGGAGAGATTGTGTCTCCATGCCTGACCCCTTTCTTGATAGGTAACTTTCTACTTTTCTTCTGGAGAACCAAGGTAGCTGTGGAATCCTTGTAGATATTTGCTAAGATATTCACGTATGCCTCCTGTACTCCTTGATAACGCAATGCCTCTATGACTGCTGGTATCTCTACTGAATAAAATGCCTTTTCATAATCTATGAAAGCCATATAAAGAGGTTGATTGTAGTCCACAGATTTCTCGATTATGTGAATGATGACATGGATATAATCCATCGTAGAGTATCCCTTCCTGAAGCCAGCCTGTTCTCTTGGTTGGCTGAAGTCAAGTGTTGCTCTGATTTTATTGGAAATTATCTTGGTGAATATTTTATATAATACTGAAAGCGAGCTAATCGGTCTGTAATTCTTCCATTCTTTAACGTCTCCCTTCTTATGGATTAGTATAATGTTGGCATTCTTCCAGCTCTCTGGTACACTTGAAGTTGTGAGGCATTGCGTATAAACTGCCGCAAGCTTTTCAAGCATGATATCTCCTCCATCTTTAATTAAATCTACTGTTATTCCATCTTCTCCAGCCGCTTTTCCCCTGGTCATGTCTTTCAAGGCCCTTCTAACTTCATCGCGAGTTATAGAAGGAGCTTCTGTATCCCGTTCATCACTATTTCGAATGAAAGTAGCTTGGCTGTTTTGGGAAATGTACAGGTCAGTATAAAATTCTTCCGCTGTATTTACTATATCATCTAAATAGCTGATGATATTACCTTCCTTATCTTTCAGTGCATACATCATGCCTTGTCCTTTGCCAAGCTTTCTTCTTACTGATTTCATGCTGCGTCCATGTTTTAGGCCTTCTTCAATCTTTCCCGCGTTATAATTTCGAATATTCCTTACTTTCTTCTTGTTCATCTGTTTTGACAGTTCAGCGAATTCTATATGATGTCTTGAGTTGGACACTTTCTTGTTTTGTCGTTTCTTTATCAGGTATCAAGTGACATACAAATCGACAATTTTCGGCGACTAAAAGGCGGCTCTGCAGTCTCTACAATCACCTTTACGCCGCGGTCCACACGAACAGCAAGCTGGTCTTTGAGATTGCCGAGGCAATACACAATCTGACTGAGATAGGGCAAGAATTAACTTTTCAGTGGCTTCCAAGTCACTGCGGAATTATCGGAAACGAACGGGCCGATCAAGCTGCCCGCACAGCTCATAAAGAAGATCACCAACGGCCCATACGGCCCATACCAGTTTCTCGGACTGACGCTGCAAGGAAGCTCCGCGTGCTCGTCGCCAACGCACAAGGTCACAATGGAATGAATCGCACTTCAACCATCCTCGCTTATACTGTCTGCACCCAACCCTAATCCTTCGAGTCCCATCAAGGCTTCGCTGAGGAGACGCAACCCTTTTGTGGTGATTATGGTTGGGCGTTGCGTTTACCAACGCCTATGCGTTCCGCATCGGAATGGCCGACAGCACAGCCTATGACAACTGCCGCAATGAAGAATCGATTGCACATATTTTGTGCGACTGCATGCCCGCAGTACAGTGCACAGAGACATTCTCTTATCAAAGCGTTCAACCAATTGGACGACCGGCCTCTGTCAGAAGAAAAAATTCGCCACCACAGACTGGACTTAACGTCACAGAAGAAAGCCGTGCAGGCGCTTCTGCACTTCTTGCGAGCCACCGGCCTGGCCTTTCTGACCGACTTTGATTAGAACGCTCTTCCGGTGTGTGTGATTTTCTTTAAATGCGAACGATTTCTTGGCGAACATTTGCCACTTTGACAGTATGTATCAATCTATCTAGTAGCCTAGCTCTTGGTGCTCACATTGTCGTATCGTTAACTTGGCAAAAGGCGTAGCGCATCAGAAACAGGACACAAGAGGAAGAAAACAAACAACAAACACTTGGTGTTTACCTAAATTAGCATACTATGACGAGACTGTATGACGAACATCAATGATAGGTTATGACATGAATATCACATGTGTGTCCTGTAGGTCAAAAAAAGCTGCCGACGTCTTGTTGCTCTCAAGGTCGTTTCATTAACTTGGTAGGTACCAAAATTGGCATGGTATGACTACACTGTATGACTAACATAAATGATAGGGCATGACATGATTTTCACGACATGCGTGTCATTTAGGTCATGAGACAGCCGCCTAAAATGACACTGACCCAGCTAAAAAAATATTAACCCTCCAAAAAACACTGAAATGGGTTCAGACGTGGGTATACTAAGGGAGGGGAACACTAAATGATAATTGTAGAAGTCATAGTCATGAACATGATTCTGCAAAAATGACAATGACTCAGCATAAAAAGATTCACACTAAAAAACTACCGAATTGGCTCTGACGTGTGTACTAAATGAAGAAAACACTAAAAGATGATGGTAGAAGTGATAGCCATGAGCATGACACAGCAAAAATGAAAATGTCCCAGGAAAAACGTTTAACACTAAAAAACCACCGAACTGAGTTCTGGTGTACTTACTAAGTGAAGAAACACTAAAGCATAATGGCAGAAGTCATAGTCTTGAGCATGAGTCAGTAAAATTGACAAAAAAAAAGCTGGCAGATCCCACGCCCTTTGGGAATCAATGTTATGTGAAGCAGTGTGCAGGGAGACGTAGGTGGCTGTTTCACGACATACATTGCAAGCATGTCATGAAATTCATTTCACGAGTCCTAAGGAGTCCCTTTGGCTAGGCCTAAAAGATCTTAAGGCGAAAGCCTTAGTCATGCTCATAACTATGACTTCTACCATCAATCGTTAGCCTTTTCCTTCACATAGTACCACCTCCGAACCCATTAGATTGGTTTTTGAGTGTTAATCTTTTTTCGCTGAGTCATTGTCATTCTTGTGAAGTCATGGTCATGACTATGACTTCTACCACCATCCTTTAGTGTTTCCTTCACTTAGTATCCACGTCCAAACCCCTTTTAGTGGTTTTTGTGTGTTAATCTTTTTAGCTTTGTCATTTTCATTTTGGCAGAGTCATGCTCACGACTATGACTGCTACCATCATCCTTTAATGTTTCATTTACTTAGTTCCCATGTCCGAACTCACTTCAGTAGTTCTTGTGTTTTAATTTGTTTTGCTGAGTCATTGTTATTTTTTCCTAGTCAGGCTCACGACTCTCATCAGTCTCGATGAAAGCACCCGCTGCTGCTGCCGAGTTCAAAGGCTGCGCTATCACGCGAGATCGCAGAGCCCAAGACTGCATCGGCACGAAGACAAAGCTTCCTGAGCGCAAGCAGCTGCGTCGCCGATGACATTCCGGCGTTAGAGAGTTCCCAGACCGCCTCCCATTCCACGGCAGTGTAGATACAAACGGTCGTTGTTGTTGTTGTTGTTTACAGGTCTTTACTCACATTTTTGCCCTTAAAGGGCGCCAGTGAATTGATTTGGGAAGTGGCGGAGGTGAAAAGGGAATGGAGACAGTGGTGATACGGAAGTCATAATTATCTACACCATGGGGTCTGACGCTGTCGCTGGTACACCCGAGACGTCCCAGTGACTGGAGCCTCAGGATCATCTAAGAATTCGTATAGTGACCGCCATAGCTGGTTGGCGGTCGCAGTGCTGCTGTGCCTCGGTAGTGTGCCCAGGTCTTCAGTGAGGTCGGTTGCCATTCCGTTTTGAGCGAAGCAAGGGCCCTTTGCCTGGGGCCAGAATACAGCGGACAGTCCTAGATTAAGTGTTCGAGGTCCATCCGGGTGTTGCAGTTCCTGCAGGTACCCGCATGCGAACGCGCCAGGTCATGAGGGTCATCCTTTCTGCGAGTAAGGAGGTTTCCAGTCTGTACCTGCCGGAGCAGAACCTACTGCCGACGAGCAGCAGCCTGCGAGGGAAGGGGAGGAATGTCCATGGGGTTGATGTAGTGAGGAGATAGCTGTGCCGGTGTCGCTTGGCTTCGGCTATTGCTTCCATGGGATTGTACCACTGACTGTGTATTTGCGTGTCTTCAGATACGTTGTTCAGTAATTGTTCGGATGGTTTCGCCTGCACGGATAGTAGTATGGATCGCGCAAGTCGGTGGGCCTGTTCATTTCCTGGTATGTCCGTGTGCCCCGGGATCTAGTGTAACTGAAAATCACGGCCTTGGTCACGCAGACGACGCACGTGGAGGTGCAGTTGTTGGACCACAGCGGTGGTTGTGCGAGTGTGCTTACAAGCTCTAAAGGCATCTTACGAGTCTGTAAACACTCTGCTGTCATGCTTAGCATCTCTTCAAAATGTGTTAGCAGTGTATTGAGCATGCTTCGCAAAATCAAGGATGGCATACAGATCTGCCGTAGAGCTGTGAACGATATGTCGCGTGAGGCGGAGTTTACTGCCCCGTTCGGTTGCTTCTATATTTGTCCAAGCCGTTGTTAACATTAGCTCCTCCTCTGGTCCTCCGATAAAAGCATCCACATAGACTATATGGCACCTTCCAGAGTGGTCGTTGCCCTCTTGTAGTTGGTACATATATTTCTCATGGCGTTTGGCGTCGGCCTGTCTCCTTGTGGGTTGATTTTGTCCCATGTTCTTCGGCAGTGGCATGGGGTCCGCAATTGTTATGTGCTCGCAAGGGGGAGATATTGGCTGAAGCACAGGAAGGTTAGAGATGTCATGCCCAATTTAAGACAAAGTGGCCGTTTCTGCATTTGTGGACTTGAGGTGTGTCCCATGAGTAAGCTCGTTCGTTGAAACAAGATCAGCAATGTCACCCAAAGCACAGCAGATTTTGAGAGCAGGGAGTGGCGTGTACCTTGGCTGTCCTGGGCCGGAATTTTGTAGCGATGCCTTATGACTTATTCTGTAGTAGTCTTATCATCCACCGCTCACGGCCGGCTGATCCCATTGATAACGCGAGCGGACCGTCGCTCTGACGCTGACAAAGCGCGATAAGCGCGATAAGGCATTAGCACCGCAAAGCCATCGCTACAAAATACCGGTCCTGTCATTAGTCTCCTTGCCTCGTTGTTGAGTTGTTCCATGGTACGTAGCTGTGTTCTAGTGATCGGGTGAAAGGGGCCGCGTTTCAACGCCATCTGCAGGGCCTCCTCATGTTCTCCCAGGGAACCTCGCGAAGTCTTGAGCGTCACATCGTCTCCGTAAATAGCGTGCTCAACGCTTGTAATTTCCTTTAGTTTTGCAGGAAGAGCAGCTAAGACGATTTTAAATAAATGTAGGACTCCAATGCCGCTATGATGATAGGAGCTGCGTTCACTGCCTACTTGAACTTCAAACGTTCTGCCTGCAGGAATGCGGCAATAAAGTTGTGCATGTTGCCTTTGATGCCCATTTCTTGGGCTTGCATGATGGAGGAGTGGGGAAGGCTATCGAAAACCTTCCTGACGTCCACCCCAACAACTATGCCAGTACACGAGGACGAGGTATCGAGCACGTCCTCTTTTAGGCGGAGCATAATATCCTGACTAGAAAGACCAGGCCGAAATCCGTACTGAGTGTGAGGCAGAAGACAATTTTCCTCCAGCCACCATATCAATCTTGCGTTCACAAATGCTCTCCAAAAGTTTGCACAGACATGACGTGAGAGAAAGTCGTCTTAAGTTGCCCAGGCATTTTGGTGGCTTGTTCGGTTTAGGAATAGGCTTGGCAATCGAATGTCGCCATTCTTCTGGGAGAGTTCCTTTTTTCCATATGCGGTTAAATTCCACCAGTAGAGCTATTTTGCATGCTTCGATAAGGTTTTTGATGTGCGCTGCCGTGATTCCGTCAACCCCTGCCGCACCACGGGTGTTCATTCTGCTTATGGAACCTTCGAGCTTGCTAGCCGTGAAGGGTTGGTTTAGATCGCCGTGTCCGCCGTGGGTATCGTCCCTCACATAGGTTCTATTTATGGTAGTACCTGGTTGTGGGAAAGATGTCTGCCCCTTTTCCTGCTAGCTCGGCCATGGTCTTGCCTTCTTACAGGGCAACACGGCCTTCGCCGTGCGAGGTTTTACGGTGCCCAAGGAGAGATCTCCATATAGCCCACGCCCTACTTGAATCAGTTAATTCATTGATTTGTTCGCACACTTGCATCCAGTGCTCCGAAGCTAGCTCTCCCGTATACTTCTCGATTTCTTCTTGTAGAGAGCGTCGTTTTGTTCTTAGTGGCCGGGTGCGCCCCTTCGCTCGATAAGACGACAAAAGTCTGAACCTTCGGTTCCATAGACGCAGGAGGTGTCTATCCCGATCTGGCTGGTCTGGAGAAACACGCAGCATCTTAGTTGCTATGCGCTTGGCACGCGTCATAGCCTGTGTGTGAGAGAGAGATAAAAGTTTATTGTGTCCATGATGGGGTCTGGGGGCGGCGGGGGTTGGGAGACTAACCCCCAGGCCTCCCCTTCCTCAGACGGCGGCCAGCCCTTGTTTCTGGCGGCGTCTTCGGCCATCCGGAGGGCCCAGAGCTGCTCTTCTGGGACCAAGGTGAGCAGCAAAGTCTCCCAGTGCTCGGCCGTACTTATGATGCTTGTAGTGTTAGTGAGGTGGGTGTTCGTGGGTGTAGCTTTCGGGCATGCCCAGATGATGTGATCCAGTTCAGCGTGGGCCTCGCATGCTTTGCAAAGTGGGGAGTATGCATCGGGGTAAATTCGGTGGTATACCAAGGGGTCTGGGAAAGTTCGCGTGCGAAGTAGTCGCTAAGTGGTGGATTGTACTTTATTCAGTGTTTTGTGTGCTTGGGAGTGGGGGCTAGCGTAACCGCTCTCTGCAGTAGTGGAGGAGGATTTCTCTGAATGTGACCATGCGGTCGCGCGCGTGACCGCGATGCAGAACAGAGGGCTCGTCAGGATCGGAAGACGCGGGAGACAGATGATGCGCCTGGTCTGCGAGAGCTCGGGTGGCATCGTGGGCGGCTTCGTTTCCAGCCAGATCCGTTTGACCAGGGGCCAAAATTATCTGTTCGCGGCGTTGCCTTGAGGCGGGAGTGCCGGAGAGTATTTTCTGTGGTTGGGGTGCTATATGTCCTCTTGTGTAGTAGCGAATGGCCGTTTTTGAATCACTAATGATGTAGTCTGCATTGGTACAGGCATAGGCCAAGGTGATGGACGTCTCCTCTCCTTCTTCGGGTTGAGTGGTGAGTATTGATGCGCCGCGGCTGAGGCGGTACTGCGATCCCGCGACTACGACGACCGCCATGGCCTTCTGGTGGGGGTATTCGGTGGTGTCCACGTAGGCAATATCTGCGGCTTGGTCGTAGCGCTTTTGTAGATGTTTAGCTCTGTCTACACGTTACTCCTGAGTGTGTTCTGGGTGCATATTGAGAGGCGATTTATTTGGAGAGGCGCATATTGAGGAGATTTTATTTATTTGCCAAGTTATCCGGGCGTGATCCGATGCACTAAAGTCAGCGCAGCGATAATCTAGAGCAGCTAGTATGTGTCATGTCAGTAACCGTTTTCCAAGTCAGCATAACATTTTAATTCATGCTGCGCGTCGCATTCTTTTTATTTGGTCATACCCCTTGTTTGATTTTAAAAAACCCGCTGCTGTTTCCACTGAAACTAATTTCAGTTGAGTGGCCAGAACTCGGAAAATCCAGAAGAGTGGTCTACATTCATTCATTACGAATTGAATCGTGTGCTTCACAAGGCTGCAGCAAGAAAACTCTTGCTTCACTCTGGCGGTACTGCATGCTACTGCGAAGCATAAATAACCAGCAACCGCTTGTCGCCATTATTACTAATATAATAATAATAATAATAGTAATAATAATAATAATAATAATGACGCTAAACGCATCCAGCTGGTTTTGCAGAAACATTGTCACCATTATCATACCTTGGTTCCCGACCAGGCAGAAAATGACATTCGCGATGTGGTTAGCCGGTAATTACTCTATAAATGTTCAGTTCCAGCACGGCTTTTTAGTGTCAATATATGTTTCAGTGCAAGGGTAATCATAAAGAACACAGTAGGAAAAAATGCGCTGTGACTTCATTCGGCGCAAGTCATGGACAGCATGACTAGAGGGTTTAGTCATTTGTAATTGCGTCTGCAATTGAACTTTTTCCAACGTGTAGATTGCACTCCTCTCAACCTACTAGCGCCTTCTCAGCTTAAGGCGCTTCTGTTTTTCCCTCTGTACAGCTCTATCTTTGTTGGGTGATTTGGTGTGAAAATGCAAGTGTGTCAGCACAAAAAACTGAACTATTTGTGCTGTTAGTTCGTTGCAATGGATTTCACACCCAACTTGATGAAGCTTTACAGTGTTAAGAAACAACATAAAACCTTGTATGCTGAAAGCCTGCAGCTTCTCAGTATAAAAAAAAAAGTAAACGCTTCCTCTAACGTCATAACAAGCACGGCCAAGTTATCCCCAGTGCACAACAAACCTCTACAGTCGAAACGATTAATAAGCTGATTGTGTTCATTGTCCACTACCTCTTGCTTTTTTGTGGCAAGTGTTGATGTACACATGCCACAAGAACTTTTTCTTTTAAACTTTCTAGCTACATATCCAGCTACGTAAAAAGCAAGACGGCTATAACTTTTTTCTACTTGTTAGCTGAAGGCATGCATATTACCACATGCAGCACACTCTCACTTTTGCAGTATCTGTCACCTTCGGTGGGTTCAAATACCTGTTGACGCCAAGGCTAAGTGGACCAGGACCAACTCCAGAACTTTTTTGGCATAATAAGGCAATATACAGGTACTAATGACCATCCAAGGCAAGGGCAATTTCTTATAACAGTAAATTCTCTAAGTTTGTCTGTAAGGTTGTCAATTCTCTGCTCCACACTTCGTCAGCAGGCACAAACAACAGTGCAGTATTTGGCATACAAGACATTGTCGGAGATATGCTAGAGGTCGGAAACATTGATGGTGCTGCCTCTGCCATTCAATCTGCTTTAAGCAAGGACCACAGCACTGGCAGCAGTAGTTTTGCTTACGAACCCACCTCCGCAGACTTTGAAGCTTGTTCGTATTCGTCGAAAAATACAAGAAATGCCTGAAGTTCTGCAGCCGGCTCAGGCGGCTCACAAGGTGTTCTGTTGCAGACACTGAATTTGAGCACTTATGTACATCTGATGTAAACGGATACATGCCTTTGTGCACTTCTTCCCTGAAAAGTGTGAAGGCTAAATTTACTTTCATTTACACAACAACCAAGCGCGTTCACTAAACGCGCGCGCCGAGATATCACGTCAGCCCGATTGCACGTGTAGCAGCTGGCGCACAAGGTCAACGCTCTGAGGGCCGCCGCGTTGGAGATTGTTCGCGCTCGTGACGACAACAGCGCCCCTCGCGGCACTGAAACTTTGCATAACGTTTCGTGCGCTCCTCTACACCTACATTTCGAATACCGCCGAAACGTAAACAAGATTATGCAGTCAGGTTGCGCCAGCTCGAGAGGAGCGGCTTTTCCGGGTTGGCAAGCGCTGCGCAGACGCAGACGTACATACGTAGCTGTCTGCGAAAAGAGGCGTCGTTTGCATCGCGCTGTGAGACGCGTCTCGGTGGCTCGCTAAAACAACGTAGCCGACACAGGACGGTCCAAAAAATAAACACTCACTGAAGAGACAGCCGAGGACGATTACCGTCGCCGCCAAAGCCGGAAGCCCGCAGAAGCTGCCGTCGCGTGCCATGTCAGGAATCCTCTCGGTCGAGCAACCAAACGCTCAACACAGGGAGAAAATAAAATAACACCTCCGGCGGGGCGTGGCAGATAGGAACGGCGATGTCGCGCTGCGAATCCAAGATCCCACGCCAAGCGAAGCAAGAATCCTCACGTTCCGCTGTTGTGGTAGTAATACGTCACGCCGTAGTCGTGGTAAGCTTGTCACACAATCGACACAAACGCGCACGGCAAACCGTCGGAACGACGACTGACGGAGAATTCACCGAGCACGGAGTATTACGCCGGAATCGTGGCGGTAGTAGCGTCAACCACCACGGCACCTCCCTCCGCCACGGCACGCGCAATAACACAACGCCAACGTGCGTCTAACACGTTCGAACGACGTCACCCTTCTAGTTCATCACCGATGGAAAACGACGACGGCGCACCACCTCACGGCCAACGGGCAAAACGCACCACGCTCAGTTGGCGCGACAGCAAGCAATGCGGGAGGCAATTCTCGGCTAACAAACCACCACCACTGCATGACGCGTTGTCCGTGTACACCATGGTATAACACAGAAAAAAAATGGAATTTTTCTTTCTGCAGAAATTTTAATATGTCAGTGACCCCAAATTTGAGAAATCGACAGGCTTCAGAAAAACAATTTATGCGGCCATGCTTTTACGTATCAGAGCATATTCAATGAGTACATATTCTACGTCCTTCACAGTGTAGGTTCTCATGCAGAACGTCTGGTTTCGAAGCCGATGTTACCTAAATAAATAGTGCAAAATTCTTGATGCCTAACACGGCAGATTTCTTCTAAATACCTTTGCAAACGTGCGAATTTCGCTCTTCATTCCTGGGAAACTTTGAGGATAGAAGTAATAATTCCGAGGCTATGCGTAATTCGGCATATACGCGAAATTCCTCCCAAGATGGTGTTCAAGCAGCTTGACCATGACACGAAGGTGCAGTCGTATTTGGCGGCACGAATCAAGTATACCTGACAATTGTGCGAGATTGTTCGCGCTTGTTGGCGTATCATGGCGACGCTTTACAGCGGAAGATAGTACCACTACGTTACTCCGCCAGTTTCTCACAGGGCTAAAAGGCAATCTAGATGCAGCACAGAGTCCGCGAAGAGCAGTAATGGTACGGCGGCTAGATGGGTAGGTGTGCCGACCGAGCGTAGTTCACCACTTCTCCGCATCATGACGCAGAAGTGGCGCTGCGGACAGTATAACGGCTGAGCTGCGCGCAACGTCGGCTACGCTGTGTAGACGAGCAGCCTGTTTGATAGTATCGCTGCCTCTGCTCTAGATTTGGAGTGTGCGTTATACAATGCCGTTTTGAGCAGTGTAGGCAAAGCCAGAATGGGGAATTTGTTACTGTCGTCTAGTCACAAGACATGATAAGCTGAAGTCAATTTTCTACCTTGGTCACATTTATTGGTATAAACGCGGCGCTCCAGCCCATTGCATTAAATACGTAGATGCATTTTTTTCATGCAAAAAACAATACTGCAGTGGTTTTATACGGTATATGGAAACGTGTTTACGTGATATTTAGTAAGTTCTTATGTTTCAATGTCGAGAAACCTAGCTATTGTGTTTATTGCTGCCTCAGTTACGGTATTTAAATTGTTACTAGACGAATTGTGTTGGTAAGTGCATATTGTTCACTGTTTGGTGGCAATAAAATAAAGCAATACGTCTTGGGCTGCATTCATGAATATATTTAAAACACAAGAAACGCTCTCATAACTTGACGCACCAGCATAAATAGCCTAGCGCCAGCAAGGTCGCAACGTTGGTCCACCAGATATCATAACATATTCACAGCACACGCCTCCGCTTCAGGTGATTACTCTTCTCCCTGTTGCTTTCGCGCGCCATGTTATTGCCCTTGACAAGACAGTAAAGGCGTGTAATTGAATAGAACTTCACAACATCGTTTGTGAGCTCTTTCTTGTGCCGCTCACTGCCTATCAAATTCGGTGGATTCAGCTGCAGAAAGGATGCAAAGTCAGCGATACTGTTCTTTGGTAATCCATTTAAACTGAAGCACAGCTTGAAGGCGTCTTCGAGCGATGCTACCAGTTTTTTTAGTGCTTCAGAAGGGAGCAACAGCCCTGACCTACTCATTCTGTTGAATTCAGTAATGTCCCTGAGCACTTGGTCCTTTGCAGGAACTTCCTTGCTGTATAGCCTGCTATATAGAATATAAGCCTAGAGTCACTTTTCTTTTGCCTGTAGCAGCGCAGCGGTGCTCGATGTCGCAGGCACTGAGCACTTCATGTGCGACTTGCAAATTTCCAATGTCGAGGCCGGCCGGAGCTCATGAACGGACGCTTTTTGGTGTACGGCTTGCTCATTAACGTCGCCGATACTGAGCAAGCTACTGAGCAGCCCAGGTTAAACATTTCCGCTGTCTTTCTCACAAATTTAGAGCCCGACTTGCAGTTCGGAGCGAAGCAGTAAGTCTCCTTGGTGGTCTTCTTTGGTGGAGCAATGCCGCCGCTAATCTCGCCGGTCATTTTTCCGACCTGGAACATTCCATATCGTTTAGGAACTTGAAAACAGTACGAGAGACGCGGAGCTCTTCACCTTTGAAACTGGCACGAACAGACGACATACAGCTATTCAAATACGGGCTTCATTTTTTTGCTCGCCGTCAGCCTCCTGCAGCAGACGACGAGCGCTGCGGAACCGTTCTACTGACCGCAGCGCCAATTTTGCGTCATGACGCGGAGAATCGGTGAACTACGCTCCAGACGCGCCGGTCGGCACACCTACCCATCTAGCCACCGTAGTAATGGTCCCTCATTAGGCCTATCCGAGTTGTGACATTCTTCTCACGAGCGCCCTAATTCCTACGTCTCGCGACCGAACCTCTTTCGTCTCGTCTCGCAGCTAGCGAGAGCGTGACATGCCCGCTCATTGCTGGCGGTGACCTGTGAGGAGCCGAGGCTGCATTTTGCACGTGGAATCCGTCCAGCAATCGCCTTCGTTTCCGTTGCGAGTGAGAATGCAACGCGATCACACCCTTACGTGCCAAATAACGAGGATAGGTGGCCTGTTGCGTTTCCTTCGTTTTTGGATTGTTTGACAAGAGCCGGTCGAAAGAAAAGGTTGAGACATGCGAACGTGTTTGAGCCACGTGTCCTCGCTACATTTTTTTTATTCGGCGGTTGAGTGAAGTCTTTTTTTCCCTAAAACAGACGTTCAGGGCAGCGTCAGTCCCAATTTTTTATTGACTATGGCAATATGTGGTTGAACGCGAGGCCAATGTGTCGCGTGTAATGACGACCGCATTCAGATATGGGCGGAATTCATGTTTCAGCCTTGTGTGACGAGACAGTTACGGTGTCCACGACGCGAATCTTTTCTTCAGAGAGAGAGAAAGGGAGAAATAAACTTTTATTTTCCGAAACGGTAATCCGAGTCCGGACCCAGTTCACCCTAGGTGGGAGGATTCCTTTTTCCAGGAACCCTCTGGCTTGGGCTGCCTCCTTGGCCCGGGCGACAAGACTGCGTTGATCAGTCCAGGTCGTCGGAGGAAAGCTTCGCCTCCCACGTTTCAGTGGTAGTATAGAAGTGCGCTGAGTTGGGGTGCTCCTCTTGTATTGTGTCGTCTTGTTCAGCTTGTGAGCTGGGGTCGGGGATGTGTCACGCAGTGGGCAATCCTGGACCATGTGTTGCAGGGTGTCTGGGACGTCACAGTGGTTGCATGTGTATGAGTACTGTGTAGGATATAATCTGTGCATGATTATTCCGTGTACATAGGTGTTGTCTGTAGGCGGCGGAGGATGACTTCTTCCTCTTTGCTCAGCTTCTTGTGTGGTGATGGATACGTTCTTCTGCTGAGTCGGTGGTGTTGCAGTATCTCCGAGAACTTTAGAGTGATGTCAACAACGTTGGTGGCCGGCCTAGTGTGGAATGGCAGGAAAGCCCGGCTGGTATGCTCGCTGGCAGCGGTGTGTGCCACCTCATTTCCTGTCATGCCCTGATGGCCTGGAATCCAGTTGATGTGGATGTCGGGGAGCGGGGCGCGTGCGATGTGATTTTGAAGTATCTTGAGTGCGGTTACTGATATGCGTCCTTTTTGATAGTTTCGAGCTGCTGCTTGGGAATCAGTGAGGATTACCGGTACTTCAGGGCAAGTTGTGATCGCCAGAGCGATTGCCGTTTCCTCTGCAGTCTCGGCGGCTCTTGCCCGGATGGTGACAGCGGCGAGTTCATTGCCTTGGTGATCCGTGACAATTAGGGCAAAGGTGTTTCGTTGAATATACCGGGCAGCATCGGTGTAGCTCGTATCAGGGTTTTTTGCGTATTTCTTGCTGAGTGCGCGGATTCTGCTTTGCCGACGCTCCTTATGGTAAGTCGGATGCATATTGCCCGGTATGCGCGCAACGCTGATACACTCACGGAGTGAGGGTGGGATTCTTGCTTTCTGGTCTGTTTCGGCAATGTAGATTTCACAGAAGTTCACGTCCGGTGGGTGTGAGCTTGAGCCGCTCTAGTTGGCTGATTTTATGAGCCACGGAGAGCTCTTCCCACGTGTTGTGGACGCCGACCTTGAGGAGTTTCGCCGTTGATGCCGTGGGTGGAAGGGTCAAGGCTACTTTGATTGCCTTTCGAATGATGACATTCAGTTTCTTCATTTCAGCCGGTTTGAGTGTCAGGTAGGGGGTACCGTAGGTGATACGGCTAGTTAGGAGAGCTTGAATTATCCTTAGCGTGTCTTTTAAGTCCGCTTCTGTGGTTGGTTATCCTCTTGACAAGGTGCGTAACTTGTGACAGTGTACGTTGGAGACGCGGAAGAGTAGCTGCTCCTGATCCGTTTTTGTGGGTGTGAAGACCGACTACGCGAAGGGAGTCGACTGTAGGTATTTGGGTTCCGTTGAGGAAGACGCTAGGATCGGGTTCGATATAGTTGGGCGGTCGTCCTCGCGTCCGTGCTCTGAGCACGAGAAGCTCCGACTTTTCAGCTGCGCATTGGAGACCGCAGTCTCGGAGGTAGCTTTCGATAGTGTCGATGGCTTCTTGAAGACTGCGTTCTTTTTGTCCAGTAGTAGGTGCTTTGGTCCAGAGTGTGATGTCGGCGTAAAGGGCATGCCATAGGTTTGGGATGGCATTGAGTTGTTTTGACAGCTTGATCATTGCGATGTTGAAAAGGAGTGGTGAAATAACTGATCCTTGTGGAGTTCCTTTGTTGGGTAGCCGAAATTTATCGCTGCGTAGATTGCAGACGCCTACTGTTGCTGTTCGGTGTGTCAAAAAGCTCCTGATGTAGTTATAGATTCAGAGAGAGAAAAAGTACTTTATTCCGGGACAGACTAAGACTTATAAATATTCCTCCACCAAGAGGACCATGGCCAGCTGGTCGGCGAAGACCGCCGACGCCAACCCCACCCGCCAGTGGGGAGGTGGGGGGTAGTGAGGGGATTGTAGGGCTGCGGGGCAAGAGATGTGCAGTACATTTGGGTACGTAGAGGGGAAGTTGGGACATGAGGGCTCTGAGCGGTAACGTTGAAGGCTGCTGGAGTGATCAAAGTGTTGAGCTGGACGGCCCTGAGAGTGCGTACTTGTGCGGTGCAGAGACAATGGTGTGGTGGCGGAAGAGTCTGCAAAGAATGCCGGAGGTGTTTGGAGTGCTGCTTTAGAGTTTTCTCCTAAAAGTGTGCCTCGTCCGCTATGGGCGGGTAAGGCCAGGGGATCATCGACGCCCGGCTATTAATGTCACGGGCAAGCTCATGAGCGAGCTGATTGGCGGTAATCCCCACATGACCTGGCACCCACACCACAGTGCCCAAATCAGGGGAGAGAAGGGAGATAGAGTCATAAAGATTATCTGGAAGTCTGTTGTAACGAAGAGGCCGGATTGCCGCCATGCAGTCCAAGCAAATGCGATACGGAGGAGAGTGAGCGAGAAGGCTTAGTTCGGCCGTCGCGTGAACGATAGCGGCCAATGCAAGGGATAAAGAAGAAGTAGGAAGTGAGAACGAGCCAGCTGTGGAAGGGATGGGAATGCCAAGGGGCGCCGGGATTGTGACAGCAGCAGTGGAGCCATGAGCTTGATAATATGCTACTTCAACATAGCATGTGACAGTGTCCGCTGGGAAAGGGTCGTGGAAGTGAGCGCGCCCGTGTCGTCGTCTCATGAAGATGCGGAGTCATATTAGAGGGAATAGGGGCACAGTGGAGGTTCCTGGGAAGGAGTCGTTGAGGGGTGTACAGCGGAAAGTCAATATCTTATACTTAAGAGCGCATGAAAAGGGACGAGGCGCGGACGAGGTTTTTCATGGGCTATTAAGTATAAGACATGGAATACCAACTGGCCCAACCTTGCGCTCTTTCAAGGAAAGTCAATAGGCCGGATGCCAGCCCGCTGCAGTAGCCAATGTCCCTACGCAGAGCTGAATATGCGGCCAAGTTGTCGATCACTGTGGAGGGGAAGAAATAGGCCTGTTGCGTATAGTTTGGCTGTGGATTCGTGTGTCGGAAGATGTAGGGCAGCTTTATGGAGACTGTTTCAAGCCATTTGAATGCGATGCATGTGTGTCTCCGTAAGTGTGTAGTATGATAGGGAATAAAATATTTTGTTCAAGGCAAAGGTTGTTACAAGTTTATTGGCTCTGCGTATACGTAGAGGCGGCCGCGCCGCTTGACCACTCGTCGGACTAAGTGAGGTACTTGGTGCGATATGGTGATCGTGGACTGTATTGCGCGGGTGAAAGAGTGGTTTTGGCGGGGGAAACCCGGCAGGATGACGTGCGGGGCGTAGGAGTACCGGCTCTTTCTTTCGTCACTCTTGGCCGCTGATTCTAGCCGATACATGCGCGTGCTTCTTTTAATTGACGCTGCTTATAAACTGTCGCTCACGTGATGCGTGCAGAACCGGTTTCACCGCTGCCTCTGAAGCTCTTGTTCGTGTAAAATATTAAAGCGTGAAAGCTATCACAATAGCCTGCCACGTTCTTTGCTCATCGTATTCTCGTTAGGTCAATAGTGTTGATATGTCTTTAATACCGCATAAGTATGTCATTCGATAGTAAATTGCAAATCCCCGGCGGTCTTTAGTTTCGCGTATTACGCGAGGACTATGGATAGTTTCTTCTCGTCCGTGTATTACGTAAAAAACGTGAGCACTAATTTATCGCCTTTCAAAATCCTAATCTCATACTATCCTGCACACGCAGGAATCGTGAAAAACAGACGAAAAGACGCATGTATATTAAACAGATAGCACGCATCTACTGCGCCAAATTTCGGAGCTTGCTTTGCAATCAAGTAGCTGCGTGGGGAATTTGCGGCTGTAGTTGTAACAAGGTGCTTGAAACACCCCAGCTGCTCTCGCCGCAATTCGCTTGAGCACGCACAATCTGCGACACCATTCCTCGTCGAACGCAGCTCGGTTGGATCGAGCTGCTTCACAACAATGAAAGTTGATTCACACCACATAAGTGCTGTGTTTATTAGATCGCTGTGAAAATCTTCTTCTTTCTGGGGCTTTACGTGTCAAAACCAGTTCTGATTATGAGGCACGCCGGATCACTGTGAAAATAGCGCAGCATCCGTTCCGCAATCAAGCGCATTCTTGCGATCGCTGATGCACGGGAACGCTTGCAATATTTGCGTTTTCTTTCGTCAGAATTTATTAAGATTGCGTGTCTTTGCATTATTGACCCTGCAGGATCTGCTATGCTTCATTTCCTGTTCTTCCCTTTCTATTCAAATTCAAGACGCATTTCAGCTTCAAAACAGTTACGAGAAAATGTCCGCTTTCTAGAATCGATGCATCACGCTGGTTCCTTCAATTTCTTCTTCTCCATTTAGTTTCGGTCGCATACCCCGTACCGCTGTTTCAAGATAGACAGTTGAGCTAGTAGCATTTCGAATTCTCTTAGTGCTTCAAGAACGGATCCGAAACGTGCGCTCATGGGAAGACGCAAGGCAACGTGGGATGATGTACACGCGGGCAGTTTCACTCGGCAAGTCTCAGTGGCGCCCTCTAACCTGTGACGTCACCACGCCACGTACTGCGCTTGTAGATCCGCGAAGGCGTTTAGCTGCAGCAAATCAGGCTGCCCTATTCTGTTTTTCTAAACAGCCTGTGCGATCAATTTCGCCGATATGCCGAGACCGATTATTAAGGCGAAAGCCTCACATGTCTCATTAGTCAGTCGACCTTCAGCGAAAACTTGTCGGCGACACAAAATGCACAAAAACGATACGAAGCGTCGACTATTAGTGAGCATCGAATGCACCACCTTTGGCGGTAATTAAGGCGAAGTGAATTAAGATATATGTAAGTATGATATAGTTACTAAAGGGACTTGAACCCAGGACCTTGGGTGGGAGTCCAACCCTTCACCTTTATAATGAAGGATGACTAAGCGATATACGGTCAGCGAATTACGGGGGATGCCAAAGCGAATTGAGAGCATGAGTAAGCGAAGTAAATGGATGAGTAAGCGAATTAAGAGGGACACTAAGCGAAGTAGACAAAGCGAATTAGGTTGGAGGGAGGTGTCATGCGGCCGTCTTTAACGCATCGGCACTTGGGCTTTAGCCTTGAAGTCATCTTAGGGATAACATAAGAAGCCCTGTAAATATTTGTTCACCCACTTGTTGGTCCATGACAACGAATGACAACGACGACGCAGTAACGACGATGGTGTGCCAATGACTCGAGGACAATGGGATGACGTCGAGTGTACGATGACAATGGCATAACGATGGCTTACCAGCATACCAGCATACAATCAGAATTACCACCATAAAATCATATTTATCAGATATTAGGTTCGGCGTCCCGCGGGGTTCTATTTTAGGTCCTACCATTTTTCCCGCTTTATATCAATGCAATACCAGAAACACCCGATATTGTGTTATATGCTGATGATACAAATGTTTTTCTCCTGTGATAACAGCGCTATTCTAATTCCATTTATCAATAACTGGTTAAATTTTCTTTCATTGTGGTTGATGGCTAATCAGCTAAACCTAAACGCTAAAAAAGTTTAATGTTTATGATCGTTTCATCAAGCAAGTTAGGTTTGCATCTTTAATACTTCAATCGCAACCACTTGAAAGGGTTTCCTAGTTCAAGTTCTTCGGTGCACTCTTCCATGAAAATCTATGGTTGATGCAATACGAAAGTTATATTAAGCGTAGCATTGCACAAAAACCTTTAGAACTTATGTGAGAGCTGTACTTTTCCACTATTCATTCTAGACTCCACTACTCTCTTCTTATGCGGGGCGTCACTTCTAAAGCTAACATAGAAACTGCTGCGAATGAAGAAGTGTGCGCGTATAATTCATAACCTATCCATGTATGAAGAGAACACTGAGTACTTTCACCGAGACAGTATTTTGAATGTCGGCAGTCTATAGAAACAAACGTTACCAGAAAAGGCATTCTTAGAATCCCCATAACTAACTGTGAGAACTTTAATTTTGAAATACAACAATACCACAAGTAATTACACCTTAAGAGCTAGAAACTTTATTAAGGTGAAAGCAAGGACTACGGGCATCGGCTATTAAGTGGCAGATTCCCAATTTGCATAATAATGCGCATGCTTTTTTTATATTATGCAACATTCGGCAACTCCTTCAATATTAGGAAGAATCGAAACTGCATTTTCCGGACAATTACTTATGTCTTTTTTGATGGCCTTTCCTGCTGGTCGACTGATGCAGTATCTTTCAGTTATTGTTCGTTTATTGCTTTGTTGCCACTATTTATAGTTATGGTGATGTAGTACTGTATTGCATGTATATTTGTGTCATATATATATATATATATATATATATATATATATATTTATGTGTGTGTGTGTGTGTGTGTGGGCGGGTGGGTGGTGTGTGTGTAAGTGTGTGTGCGTGAGTGTGGGTGTGTTGGATGTATATATGTATACGTTTCTTGATTTTATTTTATTTTTTCACTGTTGTCTGCTGTGCTGGTGTCAACAGGAATCTAGCCAGACATGCATAGCCTCAACTTATGCTGCGGCACCACGGCAATCATGTGTTTTCAAAAATCGCAATAAACTTCGAACTAGCGTGAGTGCTAGATATAAAATTCTGCTCTTTTCGCCCTCCAGTGGGAGCCCTTATTATTCCAGGAATCCGTGGGCTCCTGCTGCTACCCTGTTCCGGTCCACCAGCTTTCGTTGACCATCTTTGGCTGGGCAAGACATCTTGCATGATCTCGCACAGTGCTTCATTGTCCCCTTCTGCGTCCTCTTCTTCGACTACTGCATCATATTTAATGCGAAGCATGTATTCGCGAACATTTGCCACTTTGACAGTATGTATCTATCTAGCCGCCTATGTCGTGGTGCTCTCATGGTCGTATCGTTAAATTGGTATTTGCCTAAATTGGCATACTATGACAAGAGTGTATGACAAACATAACTGATAGGTCATGACATAACTATCATGAAACGTGTGTCATGTAGGACATAAAACAGCTGCCTGCGTCTTGGTGCTCTCATGGTCGTTTCCGTAGGTACCAAAATGGCAAAATTGCAAAATTTGGTAGGTACCAAAATTGGCATAGTATGACAGCAATGTATGACGAACATAAATCACAGGTTTTGACATGAATGTCTTGACATCGTGTGATGAATGTCATGACAACGTGTCATTTAGGTCATAAAACAGCCACCTAAAATGACAATAACCTAGCGAAAACACATTCCCACTCAAAAATCACTGTAATGGGTTCTGACATGGGCACTAAGGGAAGACAACACTAAAGGATGGTGCTAGAAGTCATAGTCATGACCGTGAGCCAGTACAATTAACAATGACTCAGCGAAAAAAGATTAACACTCAGAAACCACTGAAATGGGTTCTGACGTGGGTACTAAGTGAAGGAAACACTAAAGGATGATTGTAGAAGTCATAGTCATGAGCATGACTCGGCAAAAATGACAATGAAATAACTCAGCGAAAAAAGATTAACATTCAGATACCACTGAAATGGGTTCTGACGTGGGTACTAAGTGAAAGGAACTCTAAATGTTGGTGGTAGAAGTCATAGTCATCAGCATGACTCAGTAAAAACTACAATGACTCAGCAAAAAAGATTAACACTCACAAACCACTGAAATGTGTTCTCACATGGGTACTAAGTGAAGGAAACACTAAAGGATAATGGTAGAGGCCATAGTCATGACCATGACTCATCAAAAATGACAATGACACAGCGACAAAAGATTAATACTCAACAATCAATGTAATGGGTTCGGATGTGGTACTAAGTAAAGAAACAGCTAAATAAAGGTCAATAGTTGAAGTCATATTCATAAGCATGGCTAATGCTTTCGCCTTAAGGTCTCCTAGACGTTGCTATGGGCACTCCTGAGGACTCATGACGTGAATGTCATGACATGCGTGTCATGTAGGTCGTGAAAAAGGCGCCTACGTCTTGGTGCTCTCATGGTCGTTTCGTTAATTTGGTAGGCTTCCCGCACACTGCTTCGTATAACATCGATTCCCACAGGTTGTGGGATCTGCTGGCTTTTTCTGTCTTCAGTTCTTGCAGGGTTCCAGCGGCTCCCCTACACTCCTTTACCATGTGTCACAGGGTGCCCGGGACTCCACAAAATGAGCAGCAGTACGGAAATTGCGTTGGAGATACCCTATGCAATAAGATACTGTTAAAATAGGTGTTCGTCTGTAGTGTTCTTAAAATAACGATGTTCCTTAATATAACGGTGTCTTCTCTGTTGAGTATTAGTTGAGGTAGTGGGTACTTTCTTCGTTCGAGTCTATGATGCTCTGGAATAAAGGTGTACATATACGGGGATGTCTTCCAGCATCGTCGCCTTTTTGGTACCCTGTGGCAGAAAACCCTGACTTGTATGCAATCGGGCTGCGGCATGAGCCGCTTCGCTACCCGCCAGGTACTTGTGTATTTGGGTCCATGCTACTTAGGTCTGTGGAAAATATCCTCTTCGGTTAGAGGTTTCAGCAAGAACCCACAGTGGAGTTCTTTCTCTTCTAATTAGTTTTACTGCACTAGCTCTAGCGCACTCTTTGCCATCTCCTCTGCTTGAGGCTGATTTATGTACTATCCGCGAAAATTCAAATGGGAACAAAATGAATATTACTTGCATATGTTGCTTCGTTTTCGCGTTTGCTTGCATTTGACATATTGGCTAAATTCAGTCCACAAGACATATATGCTTGAAACTACTCTATGCCTCGAAACCAGCTGCAGAGCAAAAAAGTCGCACTTCCATGTATTTACATCGTAACATCATCATCATCAGCAGCAGCATCATCATCATCAGCCTATATTTATGTCCACTGCAGGACGAAGGCCTCTCCCTGCGATCTCCAATTACCCCTGTCTTGCGCAGGCGTATTCCACCTTGCGCCTGCGAATTTCCTAACTTCATCAGTTCCATCTGGTTTTCTGCCGACCTCGACTGCGCTTTCCTTCCCTTGGGGTCCATTCTATAACCCTAATGGTCCACCGGTTATCCATCCTACGCATTACTTTGCCTGCCCAGCTCCATTTCTTCTGCTTAATGTCAACTAGAATATCAGCTATCCTCCTTTGTTCTCTGAACCACAACACTCTCTTCTTGTCTCTTAACGTTAGTCCTAAGATTTTTCGTTCCATCGCTCTTTGTGCAGGTCCTCAACTTGTTGACGAACTTCCTTGTTAACCTCCAAGTTTCTGCCCCATATGCTAGCACCGGTAGAATGCAATGATTGTACACTTTTCTTTTCAACGACAGGGGTAAGCTCCCAGTCAGGATTTGGCAATGCCTGCCGTATGCACTCAATTTTATTCTTGTGTAAATTTCTTTCTCATGATCAGCGTGCCCTGTGAGTAATTGACCTAGACAAATGTACTCCTTTTCAGACTCCAGAGGCTGACTGGCGATCCTGAATTCTTGTTCCCTTGCCAGGCTATTGAACATTATCTTTGTCTTCTGCATATTCATCTTCAACCCAATTCTTACACTTTCTCGATTAAGGTCCTCAATCACTTGTTTTAATTCGTCTCCATTGTTGCTGAATAGGACAATGTCATCTGCAAACTGAAGGTGGCTGAGATATTCGCCGTCGATCCTCACTCTTAAGCCTTCCCAATCTAAGAGCTTGAAAACTTCTAAGCCTGCAGTGAATAGCATCAGAGAGATTGTGTCGCCTTGCCTGACCCCTTTCTTGATAGGTAGCTTTCTACTTTTCTTGTTGAGAACCAAGGCAGCTGTGGAATCCTTGTAGATATTTGCTAAGATATTCACGTATGCCTACTGGATTCCTTGATTACGCAACGCCTCTATGACTGCTGGTATCTCTACTGAATCAAATGCCTTTTCATAATCTATGAAAGCCATATAAAGAGGTTGATTGTACTCCGCAGATTTCTCGATTACCTGATTGATGACATGGATCCATCGTAGAATATCCCTTCCTGAAGCCAGCCGGTGATCTTGGTTGGCTGAAGTCAAGTGTTGCTCTGATTCTATTGGAAATTATCATGGTGAATATTTCATATAATACTGCAAGCAAGCTAATCGGTCTCTAATTCATCAATTCTTTAACGTCTCTCTTCTTATGGATTAGTATAATGTTGGCGTTCTTCCAGCTCTCTGGTACACTTGAAGTTGTGACGCATTGAATATAAACGGCCGCAAGCTTTTCAAGCATAATATCTCCTCCATCTTTGATTAAATCTACTGTTATTCCATCTTCTCCAGCCGCCTTTCCCCTGGTCATGTCTTTCAAGGCCCTTCTAACTTCATCGCTAGCTTATAGAAGGAGCTTCTGTGTAGAGTTCATGACTCTTTCGTATGAAAGTAGCTTGGCTGTTTTGGGAACTGCACAGGTCAGTATAAAATTCTTCCGCTGTATTTACTATGTCATCTAAATTGCTGATGTTATTACCATGCTTACCTTTCAGTGCATACATCTTGCCTTGTCCTATGCCAAGCTTTCTTCTTCCTGATTTCATGCTGCGTCCATATTTTACGGCTTCCTCAATCTTTCCTACATTATACTTTCAAATATTCCTTACTTTCTTCTTGTTGATCTGTTTTGACAGATCAGCGAATTCTATATGATGTCTTGAGTTGGACACTTTCTTGTTTTGTCGTTTCTTTATTAGGTATCAAGTGACATACAAATCGACAATTTTCGGCGACTAAAAGGCGGCTCTGCAGTCTCTACGATCACCTTTACGCCGCGGTCCACACGAACAGCAAGCTGTTCTTTGATATTGCCGAGGCAATACAAAATCTGACTGAGATAGGGCAAGAAATAATTTTTCAGTGGCTTCCAAGTCAGTGCGGAATTATCGGCAACGAACGGGCCGATCAAGCTGCCCGCACAGCTCATAAAGAAGATCACGAACGGCCCATACGGCCCATACCACTTTTTCGGACTGATGCTGCAAGGAAGCTCCGCGTGCTTGTCGCCAACGCAGAAGGTCACAATGGAATGAATCACACTTCAAGCACGCTCGCTTATACTGCCTGCACCCAAATCAAAGATTTCGAGTTCCATCAAGGCTTCACCGAGGAGACGCAACCCTTTTGTGGCGATTATGGTTGGGCGTTGCATTTACCAACGCCTATGCGTTCCGCATAGGAATGGCCGACAGCGCAGCCTCAGACAACTGCGGCAATGAAGAATCGATTGCATATATTTTGTGCGACTGCATGCCCGCAGTACAGTGCGCAGAGACATTCTCTTATAAAGCGTTCAACCAATTGGACGACCGGCCTCTGTTGGCAGAAAAGATTCTCCACCACAGACTGTACTTAACGTCACAGAAGAAAGCGTGCTGGCGCTTCTGCACTTCTTGCGAACCACCGGCCTGGCCTATCTGACCGACTTTAATTAGAAGGCTCTTCCGGTGTGTGCTATTTTTTTAAAATGCCAAGCATTTCTTGGCGAACATTTGCCACTTTGACAGTATCTATCAATCTATCTAGTCGCCTAGGTCTTGGCGCTCTCATTGTCGTATCATTAACTTGGCAAAAGGCGTAGTGCATCAGAAACAGTACACAAGAGGAAGAACACAGACAGGAAACACTCGGTGTTTACCTAAATTGGCATACTATGACGAGACTGTATGACGAACATCAATGATAGGTTAAGACATGAATATCACAACATGTGTGTCCTGTAGGCCAAAAAAAGCTGCGGACGTCTTGTTGCTCTCATGGTTGTTTCATTAACGTAGTAGGCACCAAAATTGGAATAGTATGACAAAACTGCATGACGAACAAAATATGATAGGGCATGACATGAATTTCACGACATGCGTGTCATTTAGGTCATGAAACAGCCGCCTAAAATGACAGTGACCCAGCGAAAAAAATATTAACACTCAAAAGCAGTGAAATGGGTTCGGACGTGGGTACTAAGGGAAGGGAACACTTAATGATGATGGTAGAAGTAATAGTCATGAACGTGATTCTTCAAAAGTGAAATTGCCTCAAAAAACGTTTAACACTAAAAAAACCACCGAACTGAGTTGTGATGTACTTACTAAGTGAAGAAAACACTAAAACATAATGGCAGAAGTCATAGTCATGAGCATGACTCAGCAAAAAAAAAGCTGGCAGATCCCACGCCCTTTGGGAATCAATGTGATGCCAAGCAGTGTGCGGGGAGACGTAGGTGGATGTTTCAGGACCTACATTACAAGCATGTCATGAAATTCATTTCATGAGTCCTGAGGAGTCCCTTTGGCTAGGCCTAAGAGACCTTAAGGCGAAAGCCTTAGTCATGCTCATGACTATGACTTCGACCATCAATCTTTAGCCTTTTCCTTCACATACTACTACCTCCGAACCCATTAGATTGGTTTTTGAGTGTTAATCTCTTTTCGCTGAGTAATTGTCATTCTTGTGAAGTCGTGGTCATGAATATGACTTCTACCACCATCCTTTAGTGTTTCCTTCACGTAGTATCCACGTCCGAACCCCTTTCAGTGGTTTTTGTGTGTTAATCTTTTAGCTTTGTCATTTTCATTTTGGCGGAGTCATGCTCACGACTATGACTGCTACCATCATCCTTTAGTGTTTCATTTACTTAGTTCCCATGTCCGAACCCACTTCAGTAGTTCTTGTGTTTTAATTTGTTTTGCTGAGTCATTCTTATTTTTTTCCTAGTCAGGCTCACGACTCTGATCAGTCTCTACGAGAGCACCCGATGCTACTGCTGAGCTCGAAGGCCGCGCTATCACGCGACATGGCAGAACCCACGACTGCATCGGCACGGACACAGCTTCCTGAGCGCAAGCAGCTGCGTCGCCAATGAGTGTCCGGCGTTAGAGTTCCCAGTCCGCCTCCCATTCCATGGCAGCGTAGATACAAACGGTCGTTGTTGTTGGTGGTGTTGTTGTTTACACGTCTATACTCACATTTTTGCGCTTAAAGGGCTGCGGTGAATTTATTTAGGAAGTGGCGGAGGTGAAAAGGTAATGGAGACAGTGGTGATAGGGAAGGCTTAATTATCTACACCATGGGGTCTGACACTGTCGCTGGTACGCCCGAGATGTCCCATTGGCTAGAGCCTCAGGTCGCAGTGCTGCTGTGCCTTGGTAGTGTGCCCAGGTCTTGAGTGAGGTCGGTTGCCATTCCGTTTTGAGCTAAGCAAGGGCCCTTTGCCTGGGGCCAGAGTACAGCGGGCAGTTCCAGATTAAGTGTTCGAGGTCCGCCCGGGTGTTACAGTTGCTGCAGGTACCCGCATGGGAACGGGCCAGGTCATGCGAACGCGCCGGGCCTTTATCCGAAAACGCTGCACGACTAGGGGAGTAGGGAGCGTACCAGTCTGTACCTGCCGGAGCAGAACCTACTGCTGCCCAGCAGCAGCCTGGGAGGGAAGGGGAGGAATGTCCATGGGGTTGATGTAGTGAGGAGATAGCTGTGCCGGTGTCGTTTGGCTTCGGCTATTGCTTCCAAGGGATTGTACCACTGACTGTGTATTTCCGTGTCTTCAGATACGTTGTTCAGTAATTGTTCGGACGGTTTCGCCTGCACGGATAGTAGTATGGCTCGCGCTAGTCGGTGGGCCTGTTCATTTCCTGGTATGTCCGTGTGCCCCGGGATTTAGTGTAACTGAAAATCATGGTCTTGGTCAAGCAGACGACGCATGTGAAGGCGGAGTTGTTGGACCACAGCGGTGGTTGTGCGAGTGTGCTTACAAGCTCTAAAGGCACCTTGAGAGTCCGTAAACACTCTGCAGTCGTGCTTAGCATCTCTTGAAAATGTGTTAGCAGTGTATTGAGCATGCTTCGCAAAATCAAGGATGGCATACAGATCTGCCGTAGAGCTGTGAACGATATGTCTCGTGAGGCGGAGTTTACTGCCCCGTTCGGCTGCTTCTATATTTGTCCAAGCCGTTGTTAACATTGGCTCCTCCTCTGGTCCTCCGATAGAAGCATCCACATAGACTATATGCCACCTTCCAGAGTGGTCGTTGCCCTCTTGTAGTTGTTGCGTATATTTCTCATGGCGTTTGGCGTGGGCCTGTCTCTTGGCGGGTTGATTTTGTCCCATGTTCTTCGGCAGTGGCATGGGGTCCGCAATTGGTATGTGCTCGCAAGGGGGAGATATGGGCGGAAGCACAGGAAAGTTAGAGATGTCATGCCCAATTTAAGACAAAGTGGCCCTTCCTGCATTTGTGGATTTGAGGCGTGTCACATGAGTAAGCTCGTGCGTTGAAACAATATCAGCAATGCCACCCAAAGCTCAGCAGCTTTTGAGCGCAGGGAGAGGCATCTACCTTGGCAGTCCTGGGCCGGTATTTTGTAGCGATGCCTTATGACTTATTCTATACTAGTCTTATCATACACCGCTCACTGGCTGATCCCTTTGATAACGCGAGCGGACCATCGCTCTGACCACTGACAAAGCGCGATAAGCGCGATAAGGCATTAGCACCGGAAAGCCATCGCTACAAAATACCGGTTCTGTCATTAGTCTCCTTGCCTCGTTGTTGAGGCGTTCCATGGTACGTTGCTGTGTTCTAGTGATCGGGTCAAAGGGGGCGCGTTTCAATGCCATCTGCAGGGCCTCCTTGTGTTTTCCGAGGGAACCTCGCGAAGTCCAGAGCGTCACATCGTCTCCGGTAATGGCATGCTCAACGCTTGTGATTTCCTTTAGTTTTGCAGGAAGTGGAGCTAAGACGATGTTAAATAATGTAGGACTCCAATCCCGTTATGATGATAGGAGCTGAGCGCACTGCCTACTTGAACTTGAAATGTTCTGTCCTGCAGGAATGCGGCAATAAAGTTTTGAATGTTGCCTTTGATGCCCATTTCTTGGGCTTGCATGATGGAGGAGTGGGGAAAGCTATCGAAAGCCTTCCTGACGTCCACCCCAACTATGCGAGTACACGAGGACGAGGTATCGAGAACGTCCTCTTTTAGGCGGAACATAATATCATGACTAGAAAGACCAGGCCGAAATCCGTACTGAGTGTGAGGCAGAAGACAACTTTCCTCCAGCCACCATATCAATCTTGCGTTCAGCATGCTCTCCAAAAGTTTGCACAGACATGACGTGAGAGAAACTCGTCTTAAGTTGCCCAGGCAGTTTGGTGGCTTGTTCGGTTTCGGAATAGGCTTGACAATCGAATGTTGACATTCTTCTGGGAGAGTTCCTTTTTTTCATATGCGGTTAAATTCCGCCAGAAGAGCTATTTTGCATCCTTCGATAAGGTTTTTGATGAGCGCTGCCGTGATTCCATCAACCCCTGGCGCACCACGGCTGTTCATTCTGCTTATGGAACCTTCGAGCTCGATAGCCGTCAAGGGTTAGTTTAGATCGCCGCGTTCGTCGTGAGTATCGTCCCTCGCATAGGTTCTATTTATGGTAGTACCTGGTTTCGGGAAAGATGTCTGCCCCTTTTCCTGCGAATTCGGCCATGGTCATGCCTTCTTACAGGGCAACACGGCCTTCGCAGTCCGAGGTTTTACGGTGCCCAAGGACAGATCTCCATATAGCCCACGCCCTACTTTAATTAGTTAATTCATTGATTTGTTCGCACATCTGCATCCACTGCTCCGAAGCTAGCTCTCCCGTATACTTCTCAATTTCTTCTTGTAGAGAGCGTAGTTTTGTTCTTAGTGTCCGGGGACGCCCCTTCGCTCGATAAGACGACAAAAGTCTGAGCCTTCGCTTCCATAGATGCAGGAGGTGTCTATCCGGATCTGGCTGGTCTGGAGAAACACGCACAGCGTCTTAGTAGCTGTGCGCTTGGCACGCGTCATAGCCTGTGTGCAAGAGAGAGAGATAAAATTTTATTGTGTCCATGATATGGTCTGGGGGCGGCGGGGGTTGGGAGACTAACCCCCAGGCCTCCCCTTCCTCAGACGGCGGCCAGCGCTTCCTTTCTGGCGGCGTCTTCGGCCATCCGTAGGGTCCAGAGCTGCTCTTCTGGGTCCAAGGTGAGCAACAAAGTCTGCCACTGCTCGGCCGTACTTATGATGCGTGTAGTGTTAGTGAGGTGGGTGTTCGTGGGTGTAGCTTTCGGGCATGCCCAGGTGATGTGATCAAGATTAGCGCGGGCCTGGCAGGCTTTGCGAAGTGGAGAGTATGCATCGGGGTAAATTCGGTGGTATACCACGGGCTCTGGGCAAGTTTGTGTGCGAAGTAGTCGCTAAATGGTGGATTGTACTTTCTTCAGTGTTTTGTGTGCTGGGGGTGGGGAGTAGCGTAACCGCTCTCTGCAGTAGTGGAACAGAGGGCTCGTCAGGATCGGAAGACTCGGGAGACGGATGATGCGCCTGGTGTGCGAGAGCTTGGGTGGCATCATGAGCGGCTTCGTTTCCAGCCAGAACCGAATGACCAGGGGCCCAGATGATCTGTACGCGGCGTTGCCTTGAGGCGGGTGTGCCGGAGAGTATTTTCTGTGGTTGGGGTGCTATGAGTCCTCTTGAGTAGTTGCGAATGGCCGTTTTTGAATCGCTGATCATGTAGTGTGCATTGGTAGAGTCATAGGCCAAGGCGATGGCCGTTTCCTCTCCTTCTTCGGGTTGAGTTGTGAGTATTGATGGGGCCGCGGCAAGGCGATACTGCGATCCCGCGACTACGACGACCGCCAAGGCGTTCTGGTGGGGGTATTCGGCGGTGTCCACGTAGGCTATCTCTGCGGCTTGGTCGTAGCGCTTTTGTAGATGTTTAGCTGTGTCTACACGTCCATCCTGATTGTGTTCTGGGTGCATATTGATAGGCAAGATTCGTAATGGGGCCGTTTTCTTCTAGCAGCATCCGATATTTTTCCCAATCTGTAACCGTACAGTCTCGCTTGTAAGACGACGGGCTGGGCGAGCCACCATTTGTTCTCACTGTGATGGCAATTGGAAGATAGTAACTGCCGAGAGGGTCCTCATGGAGTTTCCATTGGCTGGTTCTGGGTCTCGAGGACCATGTTAGGTCAGGCGTTGAGTCTGCTTGCCTTGTGTCCTGTCCGAGCCCCGTAAGGGATTGCGCAGATTGAGGAGCTCTAGTCCATAACGATCGAACTCTTCCATTATACGGCGACCACTTTCGGCTAGAGCACTGCACGGGTCGGGCTCGGGCGGGGCTGCCCGCCCGAGCCCGACCCAAAAATTTATGGCGAGACCCGGGCCCGGCCCCGGCCCGGAAATAATCTACGTTACCCGCCCGGCCCAGCCCGCCACCCCTTTATCTTAGGCCCGAGCCCGGCCCGAGCCCGGCTCGAAACTGGCCCGAGACCGAAAAACACATGTTTTTCAGAGTCGAGACGCGCGAGGATAACTCGCTGCACGTTACATGCACACCACCAGAAAGTCCGAGCCCGGCCCAGGCCCACGTCACAAAACCCGAGCCCGGCTCGGGGCTGGGTCAAAAAGCACCTACCGTGCCCGAGCCCAGGCCCGAGCCCGTGAAAAAACTGCTCTACCAGGCTTCCGGGTAAGCCCAAGCCCGTGCAGTGCTCTAGCTTGGGCTGCACTTATAGTTCTGGCTACGTGTTGAGCACTGAAATCTCCACATATTATCATTGTATTCTTGGAGGGATGTTCCGAAAATGTTGTATGTAGCTGAAGTCTGCCGGGGCGCGCTGAGTTTTTTTTTCGTGCGTTTTCTGGATGTATGTACACCGATACAAATATTATTATTCTTTCGGGCGCGAGTTGAATCCGGCATCCAGTAACATTAGCACAATTCCAGCACCAGAGCTCCGTGTCGAGCTTTGTGTGGGTGAGTCTTCGATCCACATACACAGCTGTGCGGACAGGTGTGTCGATGTATTCGGGGAAACCGTAGCCCTCGTAGCCTGGTAGGCGTGGTATGAAGCAGTTCACCTCCTGCAATGTCAGGTCGGCGGGTTTGAGACTGGTATGCGATAGCTCCCAACGTAAAATCATGTCCGCATTTTTTTTTCTTTTTGACGGAGCATCAGTCCCACTCTATCACGGTCGGCAAGGCTCCCACCAAATCCCCACCGTGAATGTAAACAATAACTTGAGTGAGGAGCTGAGCCATGTTCTGTCATCTGCATTGGAGCTGTCTGCACCGACAGCAAGTGGGCCGAATTAACTGATGAGGCCGTGGGAAGACCTCCCAAGGAGAGCGTTTCATTGAGCATTAGGCGCTCCATGATGATGCGAATGCATCTTTCGACAGCTCGTTCTATCATCGTTCGTACCCTTAAGATGATGTGTTCCATTTGTGCCAAGCGTGCAGAGAAGATAGCCTCGTAATAAGGCTGGATTTGTGGTTCTATCTGCGTTACTTGCAGCTTATTTTGTCTTTGCTTGGGTGCACCGACGCTCAGTAGTCGAGAGGTGGTTTCGTCCGCTTGTCCGTTAATATTGTTAAGGTTAACAATATGTGCGCCCTCATTTGCTATGCGTTAAGCAGTGACAGACTGACCTTCAATTTTGTCGTGACTGGCTTGCGCTTGTTCTGACGCTTCGCTGTAGAGCCACCTTGACTAGAGTAGCAAACATAGGTTTGCCATGGTCGAAATGCGGTTTATTTTCCGGCGGCATCGCAGGATTTGATGGGGCGCGGGGAGGTCCAGTGTAAAAGCTGTGTCTCATGGTCACTGTCTTTCGAGGGCACTCTTGAATTTGGGACTGTGAATCATTGGATTTCTGGCTTCGCTTCTGAGGGCGTTTTAACTTCACGCGCAGCTGTTTATTGATCTTTTTTCGTTGGGGGCACTCTCGAGCCGTTTCAAGCTGTTTATCCCACAATTGCGGCATTTTGGCCGTTGATTGGGAGAGACTTCGTCACTGCCACGCTGCTTTCCGCCACACGTGGCGCAACGAGGGTTGTTAAAATTCGGACAGTGCTGCTTTCCGTGTCCTAATTTGTGGCACATCTCACAAGCACAGACTTGCGATTTGAACGGGTAGACTTAAATATTGTGAAAGACTTGAGCCCGATTTAGTATGGAAGGCTTGTCCCTTTAAAAGTGACTACAGCTGTGCCTTTCTCCCCAATGGGGTCGAGCGCTGACAATGTCCCACTTTCGGCAGTGCAGATTCATCATAAGCTGCTCAGCAGTCATTCCACCTGCGTTGCGGATAACGCCCCGGATTTGATCCTTCTGTATGACTTCGAACGCTTGAAATCTAGTTGGCTTGCCATTTATTGGAAGCTGTGTTAAAGTCAGAAGGGCACTTCACGTGTCGCGATCATCGGTGTCAACCGCTATTTTCTTACTCCTGGCCAAGTATCTGATCACAATGACAGGGTCAGCTTGCCTTATATGCGTTGAGGGAGCGTTGTGAATGTGATTCCAGATTGCCTCATCGATAACAATGAAATTTTCATCCATTATTCTGCGTGGTTCTTGAGGTCTTAGGATCACAGTGTGTGCGTATGAAGGGCGTTGCATACGCGCGTTTGCTTGTTTCTTCCCTTGATCCTGGCGGTAATAGGTGACGGTCTTCCATGCTTCTTCGTGCCAGTCGTAGTGCGTTGTGCGCCCACGCTTCGAGCCAACCACGGCGGCCAGCAAACAGGTTTGCCGCTGCAGCGTCCGAAGGCTCCGCGGAAGAAAAACTACGGTGCCTCGATGCCAGCGCCGCTTTTCAGGGTGGGGAAACCCTTTGAACCATCCGGCGCGGCCGCTCTGGCTTTTCGGTGCCATGTCGGTTCTTTCGCGCTGACTGTCGAGCTGAACGGACGCGCGCTTCATTTGCATTCTTTGTTGCGTTGTGGTGCGAGAGCTCGTGTTTTTCGTAGTCCTTTGTGATGTTCGTGCGTGTTAACGAAACATGACGGGTTGTTATGTCGCTCTGTGCACTCGATCGACCGCAAAAGAGCCGCGGGTATTTTGTTACGCCCGCGACGTTGAACGAAGGAAGAATTGGGCAGCGCAAGTAAAACGTGACAACTGGGTACCGACGGACACGAAGTTACGCGAGTGAGGATCATCATTTTGTTAAGAATAATGTCCCTTTGTTGTTGTTTTCATTTTCTCAGAGAAGTTGCTTGTATATGTTGGCGTGGCTTTTCTAGTGATTAAAAGGCTGCAGTGTGGTGTGATCGCCGTGTTTTACTTGTTGCAATGGCATAGGTTTATTCTAGATGTTTGTGATTTGACCTTTTTTGTAGCTAGAAGTATTGGGGCACTGGTAAACCCGCTTCCTGGATACGCGATCGATGACAGTACCTACCTGGTCGACTTTTACTCAGCAAAAATTAAACAAGTACAAAGTACCACTCAGCCGGAAGAGAGTGATGAGAGAAGTGACTTCATTCTCGACTTTAAGGAAGTTTCTTCTCTTGAGGAAAATGTCCTCACCCACTTGGCAGGCTTTTTGTTAAAGCCGATTAACCGCACTGTGGAACGCTACTCTGTGTGCATGTGCATGCTAGCGGCTGAATAACCTGGACAGGAACACCACCTTATTCAACTAAATGAATATTTAGTTGAGTAAGGTGGTGTTTCACCCACTTGGCAGGTTAACAAAAACCTGCCAAGTGGGTGAGGACATATGCAAGGCGGAAAACTTTAATTTATGCCAGCAGACAAATTCTGGATTTTTTTTTAATGTGAGAGTGCTCTCAAGTCTTTTGCTGAAGCTCAAGATCTGAGCTGTCTGAGAACACCTTTGAAAGCAATGAAGGAAATTATTGTAAAGAATGAAACCTTGCCGGAAAACTCATGTTATCAGCACAGAGATGTGATTGGAAAACTAATTCTTGAGCGATTGTGTCCACACATCTGCGCATCTATCTGCGATGGCTTAACACTCCTTAAAAGGCAGCTGAGTGTTATGCTAGCAAGACGGTAGCAGGTACAAGCGCAGTAGGGCAACCACATTTTAACCAGATAACCTCGCTGAGACCTTATAGAGTGAATTAATTAGTGCTTACTTATGTAAATAAATTGTGTTTTGGTGCAGAAAATTGTTCTCAGCGCATTTTTCTTCTTCAGTAGGCACCTGAACTGCTGCAGGCCAACTCACGTGACGTCTTCTAACTTTTCTTCTAGTTTCATAAATATGACGGGAAAACCATATGGAGCAAGATTCAAGCTTAAAATTGCATCCGAATATACAATTCCAGTAGGAATTGTGGGCGTTTACCAGTGAAATTAGTAACTAAAAAAGGGGGTAACCTCGCAAACAAATCGTGCCACCTTCAGGTTGCGATACACGCGAAAAGTGTCGGACCTCTTTTGAAACGAGCACTCTATGCAAGTAAACTCTTTATCAGATGGTAAAGCCGAAAATCTGCATTCAAATCGCGTTGGTATCACCATTAGCTCACCCGCCGCCGTTTCTTTCTGCCCCATGGTAAATTTGCAGCCGCCACACGGCCAGCGCCTAAGTATGGTGGCTAGAAGGGGCAGTGCGACGGGCGGGAGCGAAGAGGTGAACAAGATTGCAATGCAACATGGCGGCCGGCTCAGGTGGCGCTGCGCGCGTTGGGATTGCGTTTAGCGGCGTGGCTATGATGCGGCCGTCGGCTGTGATTTCGCGTTTTCTGCGACGCATGCAGATGCTGCCTGTTAAAGTTCGCACCTCAGTGATTTTATTTATTTGCCAAGTTATCCGGGCGTGATCCAATGCACTAAAGTCAGCGCAGCGATAATCTAGAGCGGCTAGTATGTGTCATGTCAGTAACCGTTTTCCAAGTCAGCATAACATTTTAATTCATGCTGCGCGTCGCATTCTTTTTATTTCGGTCATACCCCTTGTTTGATTTTTAAAAACCCGCTGCTGTTTCCGCTGGAACTAATTCCAGTTGAGTGGCCAGAACTCGGAAAAGTCCCGAAGAGTGATCTACATTCATTCATTGCGAATTGAATCATGTGCTTCACAAGATTGCAGCAGGATGACGGTGTGCCTTCAATCTGGCGGTACTGCATGCTACCGCAAAGCATAAATAGCCAGCAACCGCTTGTCGCCATTAATACTACTACTACTACTACTACTACTACTACTACTACTACTACTAATAATAATAATAATAATAATAATAATATTAACGCTGAACGCATCCAGCTGGTTTTGCAGAAACACTGTCACCATTACCATACCTTGGTTCCCGACCAGGCAGAAAATGACATTCGCGATGTGGTTAGCCGGTAATTACTCTATAAAAATTCAGTTCCAGCACGGCTTTTTAGTGCCAATATATGTTTCAGTGCAAAGCAAATCATAAAGAACAAAGTAGGAAAAAATGCGCTGTGACTTCATTCGGCGCAAGTCATGGGCAGCATGGACTAGAGGGTTTAGTCATTTGTAATTGCATCTGAACTTGCACTTTTTCCTACGTGAAGATTGCACTCGTCTCGACCTACTAGCACATTCTCAGCTCAAAGCGCTTCTGTTTTTCTCTCTGTACAGCTCTATCTATGTTGAGCGATTTGGTGTAAAAATGCAAGTGTGTCAGCACAAAAAACCCAACTATTTGTGCTGTTAGTTCTTTGCAATGGTTTCCACGCCCAACTTGATGAAGCTTGATGAAGAAAGAACATAAAACCATGTTTGCTGAAAGCCTGCAGCTTTTCAGTAGAAGAAAAAGTAAACGCTTCCTCTAACTTCATTACAAGTACGGCCAAGTTATCCCCAGTGCACAACAAGCATCTAATATCGAAATGATTAATAAGCTCATTGTGTTCATTGTCTGCTAGCTCTTGAATTTTTGTGGCTAGTGTTGATGCACACATGCCACAAAAACTTTTTCTTTTAAACAGGGCCTGTAAGGTGTTTTCTAAATAAATAAATAAATAAATAAATAAACTTTAGAGCTACATACCAGCTACGTAAAAAGCAAGACGGCTGTCACTTTTTTCTACTACTTAGCTGAAGACATGCGTGTTACCATATGCAGCACACTCTCACTTTTGCAGTATCTCACATCTTCAGTGGGTTCAAATACCTGTTGACGTCACGACTAAGTGGACCAGGACAAGCTCGAAAACATTTTGGCATAATAAGGAACTAATGCCCATCCAAGCCCAGGGCAATTTCTTATAACAGTAAATTCTCTAAGTTTGTCTCTAAGGTTGTCAATGCTCTGCTCCACACTTCGTCAGCAGGCACAAACAACAGTGCTGTATTTGGCATACGAGACATTGTCGGGGATATGCTAGAGGACGGAAACAGTCATGGTGCTGCTTCTGCCATTCAATCCGCTTTAAGCAAGGACCACAGCACTGGCAGCAGTAGTTTTGCTTACGAACACACCTCCGTATTTTTGAAGCTTGTTCCTATTCGTCAACAAATACAAGAAATGCCTCAAGTTCTGCAGCATCTTCCGATGATTTTCTAAGTCCTCGTTTTGGGTACCTTGACGTCATTATAGCTATAAGCCGGCTCAGGCGTCTTACAAGATGTTCTGTCGCAGACACTGAATTTGAGCACTTATGGACATCTGATCTAACCGGAAACATGCCTTTGCGCACTTCTTCCCTGAAAAGTGCGAAGGCGAAATTTACTTTCATTTAGACATCAACCAAGCGCGTTCTTTAAACACGCGCGCCGAGACATCACGTCAGCCCGATTGCACGTGTAGCAGCTGGCGCACAAGGTCAACGCTCTGAGGGCCGCCGCGTTGGAGATTGTTCGCGCTCGTGACGACAACAGCGCCCTTCGCGGCACTGTAAAGTTGCATCACGTTTCGTGCGCTCCTCTACACCTACATTTCGAGTACCGCCGAAACGTAAACAAGATTATGCAGTCAGGTTGCGTCAGCTCGAGAGGACCGGCTTTTCCGGGTTGGCAAACGCGGCGCCGAAGCAGACGTACATACGTAGCCGTCTGCGAAAAGAGGCGTCGTTTGCTTCGCGCTGTGAGACGGGTCTCGTAAGCTCGCTAAAACAACGCAGCCGAAACAGGACGGTCCAAACAATAAACTCTCACTGACAAGACAGCCGAGGACGATCACCGTCCCCGCCAAAGCCGGAAGCCCGCAGAAGCTGCCGTCGCGTGCCATGTCAGGAATCCTCTCGGTCGAGCAACCAAACGCTCAACACAGGGAGAAAATAAAATACCACCTCCGGCGGGGCGTGGCAGGTAGGAACGGCGATGTCGCGCAGCGAATCGAAAATCCCACGCCAAGCGAAGCAAGAATCTTCACGTTCCTCTGTTGTGGTATTAATACGTCACGCCGTAGTCGCCGTAAGCTTGTCACGCACTCGACACAAAAGGGCACGGCACACCCGTCGGAACCACGACCGACTGAGAATTCACCGAGCACGGAGTATTACGCCGGAATCGTGGGGTAGTAGCGTCAACCACCACGTCACCTCCCGCCGCCACAGCACGCGCAATAACACAACGCGAACGTGCGTCTAACACGTTCGAACGACCTCACTCTGTCGTCACCGATGGAAAACGACGACGGTGCACCACCTCACGGCCAACGGGCAAAACGCACCACACTCAGTTGGCACGACAGCAAGCAGTGCGGGAGGCAATCCTCGGCAGACAAACCACCACCACTGCACGACGCGTTGTCCGTGTACACCATGGTATAACACAGAAAAAAATGGAATTTTACTTTGTGCAGAACTTTTAATATGTCAGTGACCAGAAAATTTGAGAAATTGACAGGCTTCAGAAAAACGATGTATGCGGCCCTGTTTTACGTACCAGAGCACATTTAATAAATGCATATTCTACGTGCTTCTTCACGGTGTAGGTTATCATGCAGAACGTGTGGTTTCGAAGCCAATGTGACCTAAATAAATAGTGCAAAATTGTTCACCCCTAACACAGCAGATTTCTTCTATGTACCTCGGCAAACGTGCGATATTCGCTCTTCCTTCCTGGGCAACTTTGAGGATAGATGTCGTGACAACTTCGAAACTGTGCGTAATTCGGCATATACACGAAATTCATCCCAATATTACAAAAAGTACGGTTAAGGAATTCAGAAAAAATGTAAGATTCATAGCTGTGCGGAGCCGGCCTGCGTCCAGTCCAGCTCGGTCGTGTTTAGAAATGAACAAACTCACATCATCAGAAAATTATAGTGGAGCAAGAGTGTCTGAACGGGCGTGTTGGTAAAGTTGCATTTTTCGTTAGCAGCGCGACGATCTACATGGAAACGAGAGAGAAGGGATAGGAAAGAGTCCTGACTTACAGCAATTTTATTGCGCGCATAACCAAGGTTTAAATAACACGCTAAGGCACAATAGAAAGAACAGAAAGCTGGAACGTGTTCAGGACTCAGCTTCCAAGAAACAATATACAAATCATGTGTTTAAATATTGCACTTCTTTATCGCACAGTGAAAACGAAGGGGCACTGGCACAGCACTCTCCAGATTTGTGAATTTCAAGCGCTTCAATGTTTTCTCTAGTATGTTTGTTTTTATTGCGACTGATAATTTGTGTGCTATCGAACAACGGATTGCAACCGTGGTCTCTGCAATGAATACCGAGATGACCTGAAACGGATTTGAAAACATGATTATTGTGCTCCTTTAATCGTTCATTGAGACTGCGTCCCGTCTGACCAATATATTCGCGGCCGCAGGAAAGGGGAATGTTGTAAACAACACCTACAAAGCGGTTATGATGGTTGGTTCTGCAGCAGTTTTTTTCCTTGTGATAGCAGTTGACCTGCCTGCATAACAGTAAAAGTTTTACACGCAAATGGGTGTATTCTCATTTTAACACCCTTGCTCACACCCTTTAACACCCTTCTGCCATTATTTTACAATACTACACCCTATATATAGGGTGCGTACATCTTTAGCACCCTCTGATTGACATCAAGGGTGTTCCTTATGCTCAAGAAGGGTGTAAGTGACACACAAATATGTACACGTACACATATATATACGCATGCGTCTTCGACAAAGGCTATTTATAACATGCCCAGAGCATTGATGATAATAAAGGCGCTTTATTCAGTAATACAGTATTCAAGGCAATTCATGTCAAGTGTATCTATCCCATAGTATTAGACTCCATATGCACATATTGCAATCGGCTATGTTTTATTTTCAATTTAAATAAAGAGCACGCGGTAGAAAACAAAATTCAAGTCAGACTGTACGCAAACTTTACCCAGTAAGTGCGAACTTGGTGAGCGACACAAGTTTCTAAAATATTTCTTCTAAAAGAGCTTGCATGACATTCTCCTTTCCATTTTCGAGAAAAAAAAACTTTCTGGTGCATATATCTGGAACACCAATGCATTATGCCACACTATTCAGGTGTATATTTTGCGGGGCTGGTGCCGTTGATAGCATTTCTGTCAGATGGCTTAACTTCACATATTGTTTAGTTTCAATTTTGAAATAACAATATGCCCTATCAAAATATTAATGAAAAAGTAGTAGTTTTAGGAACATCAGCCCTTATAAAGTATACGTTTCATTATTTATTCATGGTCACGGGCCATGAACTGTATCACCTCGTTATCTTCAGGGTGATGTTTTTTTTAATCACTGGTGAAATGCCTGCTATATACAGAGTAAATTCGACAGCTTTTACCTTTTAAAAATCGTGTTAGCCAACATGAACATGACACTACAATTGCCCATGGACCAGCCATTCTAGGTTTTAGCCACAGAACCATGCAAATTACCAGTAAGTTGAATACATTTTTATTCCTTTTTCGCTCTTTACATACTTGAGTGCATTGCGAACCAAGAACAACAAATTATTGGAGAATTGCACTACAATAGAGAATTTGTTTTCAGCAGTATCATTTGATCAGATTAAATAAATACACAATCCAATTACAAAACATCTGAAGAAACCACAAGTAATTCCATGGAACAGACATATCGCACTACAACTATGCAACTTTAAAATAGTTCTGGGTGAGAAAAACCAAGCTTGCCATTTTACATGAAGAAATGACAATTAGTAAGCCAAACGCAGTCAATATATCTTCAGAACAAGGAATGGCGCGCGCTTATAACACGGCGCCCCATGTGCTTATGTATGTTCAGTGGCTCAGTTGCAAATTCTGAAAAAGAGGTTGTAACTCTGTACTTGTCAGTTGTGCTCACAACAAACACATGGAAGTGTTCATCGAAGCGAACAGTCTCAAGTAGGTCTAGCATGATAAAAAGAACTTTTTCCACATAAAACAGCCCACAAGCATGCACAAACTCAGGCAAGTCGTCATCTGGAACATTAAGGACAAGGCTGCATCTTACTTGGCACATACGATGTGCCATAAGTTCGCGAACATGCACCGATATGCACCGTGTGCTGTCTACGCGATGGTGACCGCAGATGAGGGACCTTGTACTGTGGGTACTCAAAAAAAAAACGAAAAAAAAACGCCAATGCCGTGTAGGCGTAGCGATTCAATATTTCTTTCTTTTTTTTACCCAACATGCAACACCATTTGTTCCATGAGCTTTATTCTAACATTGAGAAAGACTTATGACACAACTGATTATTTACCCGTCCATTACATGCATAAACCAACCCAAATTAGCATTGCAGTGCACTGCATTTCAACACTGAGGCACTGGTGTTTGCCATCCCCAGTAGGAAATCGGACGCTCGTCTGGTTGACCTGCCAGCCTTTCCTCTCCTTGCTTTCTATATCTCTTTGTACAAAATGCACTACCTTGTCGAAGAGGAAGCGTTATCCTCTTTCAGAGTTAAAATATTTGTTGAGCAATAATTTTACTGTTCCAGCAACTACAGCATAAACTGGAAAACGAAACCGATTCTGATTTGTTCACCGTGCTCACAGAGCGCGGCACCAGGTGGAACCGTGCGCTGCGCTTCCGATCTCGAAGCAGTGTTGCCAGGTCCAACGAGGCGGCGTAGCCAAAAGCTAGAGAAGTTGTAGCCCAAATGTAGCCAAACAGAAAAAAGTGCAAAATAGTTCGTAGCCAAATATAGCCATTGTTATTTCCAATTTTATTTGTGTATACATTTTCACATTCGACAACGGCAATCCTTTTTTGCACAACCCGTCGTAACAAAATGTCCGTGCCGCCGTGACGGTCGGCTCTCTACATCAACATTAGCGACATCATGATTCCACAGAACACTTTTGATGAGCTAAAACAAGTCTTTCGCGCTATGATATCTCGCGTTATCTGTCTCATCGTCCTATTTTGTTTTCTCATTTTCTTGTTTTGTTTGTTCTTTAGCTTGGCCCGGATTAGCTGGGACACACACTACCTATATAGTGTCAATTTACATCAACCTGGCCACCATCTTAAGTCTCTAGCACGCCAAGAACATGCGTTAGGAAAAGGGACAGGCAACAGATGCTACTCAGTGTCTGAATCGGTGTAAGCGAAGCTTTAAAAGATTACTGCGCTAACCGGCACACTAGTGTAAGAAGCGCGCAGTCGTTTTCTGCGACGAGGATGTCCCGAACTAACTCGCTCGAAATGATAAAAGCCGCGACGGCGTACTAAGAGCAATGGTAAACAACAAATTGATAACAGTGGTAATGCTGTGAAAACCGGTTACTGTCAAAAAGCAAACCATGTTGATGGCTAATAAAGTTTTAGAATAGGGGCCCCTTAAGTTTGGGGCCCCAAAGAGCTTTGCTGGTGTTAGCATTGGGGCATGCAGAAATGAAGAGTTTTGGAATAGGCGTTTTGCGTTTGCGGATAGCGTGTTGCGTTTACAGCGTCACTACGGCGTCAAAGAAAAGCTGTTATAAATTTTAAAATAAAGTACAAAATTTTATGATAAGAAAAGTAATTTAAACTTTCGTGTTTTCGCCTTTAATTACAATTTATAACTTATTCTATTAGCAGCATGCAACTTGTGGCGCTTAGTTTTGAGTAACCAACTTTACGCACCTTCACGCAGTCAAGTCAATCCGTGATACGCCTACGAGCCATGAAATCGACAATTCGTAATCAGCGGCGTATAATGAATCAATCTTCATTACACATGCTAGTTGAGAGAAAGCGATAACCACAATCACTTCTTCTAGCTTACGAACTTCACGAATTACCATGAATCGAGCCCAGTTTTGTGCTAAATTAGAGCTGTCCCTTCGATGGTCGCCGCCATGTTTGTTGACGAAAGCTTTTGGGGCAGCTTTTGGGGCTCCTGCTAAATCGATGAAATAGCATGCCTGACGCAAAACCCCAATACAGTTCGCGTCTTGCGCATGCGCAGTGGCTTCGACGCTATTTCTTTGGGGCCCCAATACGTTTGAGGCCCCCATTCTAAAACTCTAATAATTGCTGGGATTTTACGTGCCAAAATCACGATATGATTGGGAGGCATGACGCAGCGGGGGACTCCGGATTAATTTTCGCCACCTCAGGTTATTTAACGTGCACCTAAGTACACGGGTGTTCCTGCATTTCGCCTTGATCGAAATGCGGCCGCCGTGGCCGGGAATCAAACCCGCGTCCTCGAGCCAGCAGCACGACACCTCACAAGTAAAGCTAACACGGTGGGTGAAGTTCATGTGACGTGGTGCCCCGATGTCATCGTGGCAAACATGTTTCAATATTAGCAGAATGAGTTTCCGCATTCATGACGTTACGGGCAAACCATCTAAAAGTAAAAGCACCAGAACCCACCTTTGGCTCGGGGTCTTGCTCCCATTCTTTTTATACGTTCCCGCATACTTGCTCCACTTCCCCATGTTTGGATTATCCTCTCTGAGGAGGATCCAATCTTACGTCCAACCTATCGAAATGAATCACGAATCTAAGCACGAACAAAAATTCCTCTAGAAGGAAAAGGAAAATGGCAGCAAAGCTTCGCGCGAGAAACGTGGAGTAGGTCGTAAGCTGTGCCCGGCGCGATACTTCATCCGGAAGACATGGCCATGAACACACTAGAGCGTATCATCCACCCGTGCTTCCCTTCTTTCATGCGGCGCCACGATCGCCCGACGGCCCCGACTCTATGTTACTGCTCTCCCTTCCTGAACATAGCCATGTTAGTATACAGTATACTGTGAAAAACCCACTACTCCCAGGTTCATCCCCATTCCCAGGGATCGGGTGCCGAACGGTCAAGCAGGGTGTAAGTTTAAGTGCATCAAACATCCAAGCCACCGACTCAGACAACGGCGCAGAGAGGGAAGGAAAGGCGAGGGAGTGGGGGGGGGGGGGTCATTTCGCACACGCATAGACGCACAGCCACGCGGCCGGCTCAACCAGCTATAAAACACAGCCTTCGATATTTGCTTCTACCCGATGAGAGCCACCTCTGGAGCGTGGATTAGGGCGCTACTTATATAGCCCAAACACAGCCAAGTCGCAGATTTTCAGTAGCCCAAATATAGCCACATAGCCAGCTCGTCCAAGTCGACGCCAAAAAAATTTTCCCGTAGCCCAATTTGGCTATATATAGCCAAACCTGGTAACACTGTCTCGAAAGATCCAGCAAGCGGTTAATGCAGCTGCAAATGTGTGGTCAGTGGGCTTTTATCGTTTTTTGTTGTGCAGATTGTTAGTTCACCGTAAATATGTCTTGATTTGTACTTAAGAGTCGAACAAGTCCCCAAGGAACAGAGTTTGACGCATCGGTGGAGCGAAGAATAGAGGCGATGAATGGTTAAGCTGCTTGACTCTCGGCATGTTCAAAATGGCGAAGTTCCGAATTCGTCGCTGTGTGCTGTGTGATGTGCGCGTGTGTGCTCGTGATGTGCCGTCATAGCGTTAGGATATTTGTGCTGAATGTTACATTTCGTCTACAAAACTCTGCACACAATCGCATCGAAGAAGTCGTGTGTTCAGGTGCACGTATGTGTTTGGATGCGGATAGCCTGCCCTCAACGGTAGCGCTGAGCTCAGCCGTGTTGGCTCAGCGCTACCCCCTCAACGGATGTCAACAGTCTACGCGCTCGTAACTTGCTCACGAGGTAAGCCCGTTGTCATTCTACTTGTTTGCTTTGCGTAGCGTAGGTGTTAAAATGATGTGTGGTAAGCCGGCGTCGCGATCAGAAATATTGTTTCAAAAATACCAGTAAACGGCGTCTTACGGCAAAAAGGACGCCTGAATGGGAAAAAAGATTACGTTCGAGGTAGTTTACTCGTTGCCGTCACCTATTCTCGCACGGGCGCGCTACGTCGGGTGAACTTACTCGTGCCTGCGTCGCTCATGCTGTATCAGTCATGCCGGATTTTACCTTTCTCGCGCCTTCCGGCGCTCAATCTTCAAAATAACATCACTGATTTTCCCAGGGGAGCAGTAGGGGCCGTAGAGGAGACCGGGCCTGCTGTCCTGGAGCAGTATTTTCGCTCGTGCCAGGCTTTCCCTATGCTGCTCCTCCGTGACTTTTCAAAACATTAAATCTCAAAGAAAATGCTCAAAGAAAATGTCCCTACTGCTTCCCCGGAAAAATCAGTCATGTTATTTTGAAGGTAGAGTGCCGTAAGGCGCGAGAAAGGTATGATCTGGCATGGCTGACCCGCAGGCGCGAGAATGGCTGTCCGACGTACCGCGCCTGTGCGCGGAGTATAGCCGGTTTCAGTGTTTACAAGCAAACCTCACTTGCCGCTGATTGGTTGCCCCATCGGAACTTCCGGCAGGAGAGCTAGAAGCACTTCCGGCTATGTTGTTTGAAGGCATGCGCGACGTGAGGCCGGCCTGTCGATGTTTGCACTGCTTGGTGGAATCTGTGATGAGCTGATTCTACATCGTGAATATTGCCGAGTTGACGAGCGACTACTTTAAGGTGCTTAGCACCGAAGTAAAAGATTGGTATCGCCAAAAGCTGATGTTTAGAGGCAGAGAGCTGCCCGATCCGCTGCACGATGATATGCGATTTTCATTTTCGCCGGGCTCCAAACACATTCCCTCAGTTACAACCCCGGAGCAACAAGCGGATCATCTTAGTGAGGACATGCAATGAACGCAGACTGTTGTCTTCAAGGCAGGTAATGGGACTGCTGAAAACTAAAAAAAATTTAATGGCACTTTTTTCTTCTTTCCAAGGTTTTACGTGCCAAAACCAGTTCTAATTATGAGGCTCGCCGTCATGGAGGGTTCCTGATTGATTTTGACCACCTGGTGTCCTTTAACGTGCCCTACAACACAAGCACACGGGCGTTTTGCATTTCGCAATGACACTTTTATTGCTGAAAGATGGAGGATGAAGTAGTAAGCTGCGCATGTGTACATGGGCATGTTTTCTGCGTCATATGCCTTGTTTCTGCTTTTCTATATGCATTAACAAATAACTGTACATTCTCAAAAGTCATTTAGTGCAAGAAGCCTAGGTTGACTGAAACTTAACTGCTCACGAATTTACCACACTACTAACAAAATGAAACCTGTAGTGTTGGGCACAAGATTGCAATCCATAATTGGCCTCCGTTAATTCGTAAATGCTTTTAGAATGTGGCCGAAACTTCCTACATGCATGCACGGGAATCCCTAACTTTTCTGCGATTCTGCTTTGCGATACCGATACGAATGCTCACATGCCGCCGCGGTGGCTCAGCGGTTACGGTGCCTGGTTGCTGACCCGAATGACGCCGTTTGGGCCCCGGGTGTCGCATTTATATCGAGGCGAAATGCTAGAGGTCCGCGTACTGTGCGATGTCAGTGCACGTTAAAGAACCACAGGTGGTCGAAATTATCCGGAGCACTCCACTGCGGTGTCCGTCATAGCCCGAGTCGCTTTGGGACGTTAAACATGATAAACCAATGCGCACATGTACCTAGGTAGTAAAGCTGCAGAAGTGCACTTGTGCCCCAGATGGGAAAAACATTAAAATAAAACAGCGGCAGCATGGCACCAGCTAAACAATAATTTTAACTCATGTTCGTAGCATGGCGATCCACGCCGAGGCAAGAAACTGGACGAGCGGGCAAACTCGGGGCGAGAGTCGAGCTGCTCTCGCGTGAGTTACACGACATACATCCAGAACAGTAGAGCAGTAGCATTTTTATTATTCAGCATTATAGCAGTCCGGCTACTCCACGCGTAGTAGCTTACCTTGGATGAAGTGAGCAGAGCAAATCGGGGAACTCTTGGTAGGCTCCCGGATTTTAAAAACACCGTTGACGAGTAAACGTAATGAAAACAGTCGATACTCCAAGAGCTACTCGCCGTCACGCAACACACTGAATGCCACGAGTCGCACTTATATCGATATACCCGAAAAATAACACAATATGCGCAGGACGAGCGTGCGAGCGAACAAATACCAGCAAAAACGAGCAAAAGGAACGGCTACCGGAAGTTTCCTAGGGGCGCCGGATGCCGGCGCACAGCATTTCCAGTGCGCGGTGGCGCTGAATGAAACCGTCTATAGGTTCCACCAACGAGGAATTTACCACGTTTGATCTACATGGTAGCGTGGCCGGCTCGATCGCGATCGAAATTTTCCTTGATTTCTTGCTTTGTGATTGTGATTTTCAACAATTTCAGAAAACAAAGATATTGTTGAATCAAAGGTAAACAGAGCTTTTACAAGCAGGAAAGAACAAGAATTTTGTGCAATTGTATTGCACATGTCTGTCTGATTATTGAAGCTAACACGAATTATCATTTTTTACAGACCTCCTTGCTGTTGCAACTCTGAGGATGATTGCTTCAAATGTGTCGGAACAAACAGCAGTGCCAGCGCTATATGTGCGTGAGGACGTAAGTTTCTTCACATTTTTATAAAGAAATCGGTTCTAAACAATGCCGTATTTCCTCAAATGGCTTCAATCGTGGAAATAGTTTGGCAACTGTATAAAGATCCAGATGTCTTTTTGTATTTTTGAATGTCAATTGGGGTTCTACTTAATTTCACCCGCTATTTCATTGTATTATTCATGTCACCCCAAAAGGCCCTCACAGCGAGGGTATTATTACATGGGGGGGGGGGCGACATAATCATTATTAAACGCTGTACATATAAGGAAGAACAACAATACATGATACGGGAACAGCAATTAAATACGGGATACGGGAACAGCAATTAAATCGTAAATCAAAATACAAAAGGTAAGGATGAACAAACCAACAATCTTGAACTGCTCTTGCACTCAATGTGCGGAGCATCAATGCTGCAAAAATGACCATGCTTGGATTACACAGGTTATTGGAATAATGCTGGGATGTGTTAAGCTTCTCTACAGCCTAAATTGTTTGTAGTTAAGGCTGCATGACTACATTATTTTGCTTGCTTAACTCCTTTATATTGTGCTTACGCGAGTGAAAGTCATGTAGTCATCAGGAACGGTTCATTTTGAAGTAGTTTTATGTCGACTACGGATTGGGCACACACACCTCACACACAATTTTTTACTTACAAAAGAAGACCCACCAATATGCGACAATTGCCAAGAACCGCTCACAGTGATTCATATTTTACTGACATGTAAACATCGAAACACAGAGACGAAAACTTTTACAGAACTTATATAAGTTATACATACCGTTACACCCTGCCTTAGTTTTAGGAGATGATGCACCAGTGCCATTACCGGACCTTTTTAAGTTTCTAGACGATATCGGTTATTTACACAAGCTATTGACCAACACCGCTTTTGCTGTTTTAAAATTTTTATTCATAACACCTTGCGTTTGGCGCAGCATAGTCTTCGTCGCTTTTGCGCCACTAAACCCCAATTACCTAACATATTGTGCTTGCACCAAAGCATGAATATACTTTCATGATCAGTAAGCTTTCTTTGTTTTCATTGCAGGACGAGAGGGTTCCGCAAGTGCCCTGAGTGGTGTATTCTTGCCACAACCTGGAACAGGCAGAGTTTCTCCGCCTTTTTTTCGACAAGGAGCAGCTGTTCATGGTCAAAAATACGGAGGAAGGGGTTGTCGCAATCATCAGTGCATTTTTTGTATTGAACATAGTATACGGGCCTAAATCCTTCAACACTAGTACAGTACTGGAACGATTGTTTTTGGTTTGAATGTAACAACGCCCAGAGTGGTTGTTACAAAGTTTGTGAACAGAATTGTGCAGGCAATGCGACGCCGAGGTTTATGTGCATTAACATATGAATGCTAGCCTGACAATTTTCTGCTATAGCTTGAGAAAGTTTTTTGCAATTTTTAATGTCACATTTTCTTTCCTTTTGATCACGATAATAGCACGATCCAGTAACGTTTTCCGCTGCCTTTGTGCCAACCCCTTTATTTATAGACTGCACCTTTTTTGTTTTTATGACTAGGCAGATAATGTAATCGTGCCCAGGTGTAGGTCAGCAAAAAAGAAACGTGGTGTACTGCAGTCTGCATGGATTTAACAAAAACATTGCTGGGTGTTGCCATGTACTGAAAAGAAGAGTACAATACGTCTCGTTGTTATTAGGTCAGCCTTAACATTAATGTATGTGAAACAATTGTCAGCAGTCTTGTACAAAGATTAAAGCTTGCTTGCTCTTCCTAAACATAGTTTAGGAAGATAGTTTTGTGTGTGTAGAGTGCATGTGTATGTAACTTGTGTTTGAGTTGTATAACTTGAACCAGATTTTAAAAAGTGATACACCTCAGATGACTGAGACCATGATGCATATTGTTGAACTCCTGTATGAGGCAACATGCACTTTTCAAAGCATAGCTCATGGAGTAATATTTTGAATTTCCACATGCATATACACATATATATTGTTTAACTATAATTTCATTTAAAAAACATTTAAATTCAGGCAACTGTAAGCAATATACCATAGGTCTCATTCATCTATAAAGTGTTCCACTTTAAAGTTCGGTTCAAGCTATTTGACACCTGGTACAGGGGCTGTACACCCATCTGGCACCCTCCACAGTGGGTGTTAAATAAGGAAAAATAAAGGAAGGGTGTAGGTGCCACCCTTTGGTTGGGGTGTTTTCACAACAACCTACAGTTTCTTTACATGGACACCCTTGTTTTAGGGTGTGCCGAAAAGGCACCCTGTAAAACAGGTGCTAACCCTTAGGGTGTCGTCTCTGCGAGAAGCCTATTTACACCCAAAACTTTTACTGTGTAAGCGTGACAACTTTTGTGGTGCCGAAAACACAACATCGACGCCAGCACGCCGGCCAACTTTCTTGAAATTATGGGGCAAGGTGTGAATGTAAGGGATGACGGTGACTCTGTTCCTGGGAGTGGCAGAATCGGGGTGACTAGCTTTTTCTTGCTTTTGCAAGCTTCCGGCTACTGACGTCAGCAGACTGCCCGGGTAGCCCGATTGCTCAAGTCTCCGGGCCTGTTTCCCGAAACTGGTTTCCATTAAGTGGTGACATCACTTTGAAAGGGAATTGGTGAAGCATAGGCTAACGATTCCCCGCTTGATGAGCTGGAATGCGCTGAGCTAAAAGGTAAAAGAGCTTTGCTAGCTGTGGGTTCATACATCCAGCATAGCTGGTTGTTCCTAAAACTGAGTCTAAGATCTAAAAACCTAATCGAGTCGGCAGCAGGCAGTTCATGGGTTAAAATAAATGGGTGAAGACATTCTTGAAACAGTGATAAGGCATCACGGCAGCGACAGTGTCGGCTTCACTATCTAAAAGGACTAAAAAATCATCTACAAACCTACAAACTTTTTACACAAAAGACGGAAGGCGTTTGGACAGTGCACGGCCATGAGTGGCTAGCAAGATGTCACTCAGCACGGGCGCTATGCATGGACCGATGCAAACTCCGTCCCTTTGTAGGTACGTCTTCCCGTTCCAATTGGCAAACGTCGACTTCAAGTACGTATCTAAAAGCTCCAGAAATCCCCCTATGGTGATACCAGTGGCGTTCTGGAAGGCTACGCTGCCAAACTTGTCAATGCAATCGGAGACAGCGACGAGCACCGCGTCATGGGGCAACGAATAATAAAGATCCTTAATGTCAATGGAAAAGGCGTATAACGCTCAGCCGTGATGATTTTTCAGAAATTCTATGGTCTGTCCAGATCCGGTCACCCTAAAAGGATCATCAATTGTGAGGTATTTCAAGTGTGTCTGCAAAAACTTCGCAAGTGACTGCTGCCAGGTGTCCGCCTCTGACACAATCTCACGTAAAGGCCAGTCCACCTTGCGAGTTTTAACAGAGAAAAACATTTCTAGGCCCAAGTTCACACTGTTTTTTAGTGATGAGGCTAATTTGGGTAGATTTAGTTTCTCGCAAAGTATTTGTGCTCTTTTCCTAACGACGGAGAGCACCGCATCATCACGACATGAAAAGGACGCAACAATAGCCTCTTTAACTTTGCGCATCAAGGTAGTCTTAGGCATGACGACAAATCCCCCTTCTTTGTCGGAAGTGAGCAGAGATAGGGAGCAGAGCATAGTGAGCTGAGATAGAGAGGAGCCCGTGGAAGCTTGAGGCGCCAAGCTAACGTGTTCAAGCAGCTTGACCATGACACGAAGATGCAGTGGTATTTGGCGGCACGAATCAAGTATACCTGACAAGGGTGCGAGATTGTTCCCGCTTGTTGGCATATCATGGCGACGCTTCACAGCGGAAGATAGTACCACCACGTTACTCCGCCAGTTTCTCACAGGGCTGAAAGGCAATCTAGATGCAGCAGAGAGTCCGCGAAGAGCAGTAATGGTGCCTCATTAGGCCTATCCGAGTTGTGACATTCTTCTCACGAGCCTCCTACTTGCTACGTCTCGCGACCGAACATATTTCGTCTCGTCTCGCAGCTAGCGAGAGTGTGACCCGTCCTGCTCCCTCACTGCTGGCGGTGACCTGTAAGGAGGCGAGGCTGTATTTTGTATTCGGAATCCGTCCAACAATTGCCTTCGTTTCCGCTACGTGTGAGAATGCGACGTGATCGCACCCATACGCGCCAAGTCACGAAGAAAGGTGGCCTTTTTTGTTTCCTTCGTTTTTCGCTTCTTTGAAAAGAGCCGGACGAAAAAAAAAAGACTGAGACATGGGAACGTGTTTGAACCACGTGTCCTCGCCATTTTTTTTTCAATCGGCGGTTAAGTGAAGTCTTTTTTTTTTCCTGAAACAGACGTTCAGGGCAACGCCAGTGCCAATTGCTTATTGACTTTGACAATATACTGTTGAACGCGAGGCCAATGTGTCGCGGGTAATGACGACCGCGTTAAGATGTGAGCGGAATACATGTTTAAGTCTTGCGTAACGAGACAGTTACTGTGTCCGCGACGTGAATCTTTCCATCATAGAGAGAGAGAAAAGACTTTGTTCCGGGTCAGACTAAGACTTATAGATATTCCTCCACCAAGAGGACCATGGCCAGCTGGTCGGCGAAGGCCGCCGACGCCAACCACACCGGCAGTGGGCAGGTTTGGGTAATGAGGGGATTGTAGGGCTGCGGGGCAATAGAAAGGGATGTGCTCTACATTTGCGTATGCCGAGGGGCAGTTGGGACATGAGGGCTCTGAGCGGTAACGGTGAAGGCGTGCTGCAGTGATCAAAGTGTTGAGCTGGATGGCCCTGAGGTTGCGTACTTGAGCAGTGCAGAGACAAGGGTGTGGTGGCGGAAGAGTCTCCAATGAATGCGTGAGGTGTTTGTAGTGCTGCTTTAGAATTTTCTAATAACAGTGTGCCTGGTCCGTTATGGGCGGGTAAGGCCACGGGATTGTCGACGCCCGGCTATTAATCTCGCGCGCAAGCTCATGAGCGTGCTGATTGGCGATAATCCCCGCATGACCTGGCACCTACACCAGAGTGCCCAAAGCAGGGGAGAGAAGGGAGAGAGAGTCAATAAGGTTATCGGGAAGTCTGTTGTAGTGAAGAGGCCGGATTGCCGCTATGGAGTCCAAGCAAATGCGATACCGAGGAGAGGGAGCAAGAAGGGTTAGTTCGGGCGTCGTGTGAACGACCGCGGCTAATTCAAGGGGTAGAGAAGAAGTAGGAAGTGACAAGGGGCCAGCGGTGGAAGGAATGGGAATGTCATGGAGATTGTAACACAAGCAGTGGAGCCATGAGTTTGGTAATACGCTGCCTCGACGCAGCATGTGACAGTGTCCGCTGGGAAAGGGTCGTGGAAGTGAGCGCGTCCTTGTTGTCATCCCTCATAAAATGTTGGGCCAGATTAAAAGGAATAGGGGCGCAGTGAAGGTTGCAGGGAATCGGTCGCTGAGAGTTGTACAGCGGGAAGTCAAGAGGCCGAATGCCAGCCCGCTGCAGTAGCTAATGTCTCTGCGCAGAGCTGAATAGGCGGCCAAGTTGTCGATCCCTGTGGAGGGGAAGAAATAGGCCTGTTGCGTATAGTTTGGCTGTGGAATTCTGTGTTGGATGATGTAGGGCAGCTTTATGGAGACTCTTTAAAGCCGATTTAATGCGATGCATGTGTGTCTGCGTAAGTGTGCAGTATGATAGGGAATAAAGGATTTTTGTTCAAGGCAAAGGTTGTTACAAGTTGATTGGCTCCGCACACGTATATATATAGAGGCGGCCGCGCCGCTTGACCACTCGTCGAACTAAGTGATGTACTTGGTGGCATGTGGTGATCGTGGACTGTATTGCAGGGGTGAAAGAGTGGTTTTGGAGGTGAAAACCCGCCAGGATGACGTGCGGGGGGTAGGAGTACTGGCTCTTTCCTTCACCACTCTTGGCAACTGATTCTAGCCGATACATGCGCGCGCTTCTTTTAATTGACGCTGCTTATAAACTGTCACTCACTGACGCGTGCAGAACTTGTTTCACCGCTGCCGCTGAAGCTCTTGGTCGCGCAAAATAGTAACAACGTGAAAGCTCTCACAATAGCTTGCCACGTTCTTTGGTCATCGTCTTCTCGTTAGGTCAATAGAGTTAATATGTCTTTTATACCACAAAAAATGTCATTCGATAGTAAATTGCAAATCCCCGGCGGTCTTTCGTTTCCCGTGTTACGCGAGGACTACGGATAGTTTCTTCTTATCCGTGTATTACGTAAAAAACGTAAGCACTAATTTAGCGTCTTTCAAGATCCTAATCTCATACTATCCTACAAACACACGGATCCTGAAGAACAGACGAAAAGACGCGTGAATATTAAACGGATAGCGGGCATCTAATACACCAAATTTTGGAGCAAGCTCTGCAATCAAGTAGCCGCGCGGGAAATTTTCGGCTGTAGTTGTAACAAGGTGCTTGAAACACCCCAGCAGCTTTCGCCGTAATTCGCTTCACTACGTACAATCTGCGGCACCACTCTTCATCGAACGCAACTTGGTTCGATCAAGCTGCTTCACACCAATGCAAGTTTGCAGTGTTGATTAGACCGCTGTGAAAACGCTCAGCGTCCGTTTCGCAATTGAGCGCATTCTTCCGATCGCTGATGCTCAGAAATGCTTGCAATATTTGCGTTTTCTTTTGTTAGAATATATAAATATTGCGTGTCTATGCATTATATACCTTGCAGGCGCTGCCCTTTTTCATTTCCTGTTCTTTCCTTTCTATTCAAATTCAAGACGCAGCTCAGCTTCAAAACAGTTACGAGAACATGCCCGCTTCCTAGAATCAATGCATCAGGCTGGTTTCCTCAATTTATTCTTGTCGATTTAGTTTCGGCCGTATACCCGGTACCACTGTTTCAAGAAAAAGGGTTCAGCTAGTAGCATTTCGAATTCTCTTAGTGCTTCAAGAACGGAAACATGCGCTCATGGGAATTAAGACGGAAGGCAACGTGGGATGATGTACACGCGGCCAGCTTCACTCGACAAGTCTCAGTGGCGCCCTCCAACCTGTGACGTCATCTTGTGGAATCCACGCCGCGTACTGCGCTTGTAGCCCCGCGAAGGCGTTTTGATACAGCAGATCAGGCTGCACAATTCTGGTTTTGTAAACAGCGTGAGCGATCAAGCTCGTCGATATGCCGAGACCGATTATTAAGGCGAAACCCTTATATGTCTCGTTAGTTAGTCTACCTTGAGCGAGAACTCGTCGGCGACACGAAAGGTACAAAAACGATACGATTCCTCGACGTTTATTGAGAGGTGAATACACCACCTTTGGCGCTAATTAGGTCGAAGTTAATGAAGAGACATGTAATTATGACAGAGTTAATTAGGGCACTTGAACCCAGGACCTTGGGAGGGAGTTCAACCCTCGACTTTGGAATTAAATTTATTATGATGCGAAGTAGACAAAGCGAATTAGGTGGGGGGAGGTGTCATGTGTCCGTCTTTACCGCATCGGCTTTAGCCTTCAAGTCATCTTAGGGATAACATAAGAAGCCCTGTAAATTTGTTCACCAACTTGTCAGTCCTTGTTCCTCCGTCACAACGAATGCATGACGACGACGCAATAACGAGGATGGTGTGCCACTGGCTCGAGGACAATGGGATGACGACGAGTGTACCATGACAACGGCATAACGATGGCTTACCAGCATACAATTAACATTACCACCATGAATTCAGATTTAGCAGATAATAGGTTTGGCGTCCCGCGGGGGTGTATTTTAGGTCCTACCGTTTTTCGCTTTATATCAATGATATCATGGGAACACCAGAAACACCCGATATCGTGTTATATGCTGATGATACAAATCTTTTTTCTCCTCTATTAACTTCGCTATTCTAATTGCACTTATTATAACTGGTTAAATTTTCTTTCAGTGTGGTTATCGGCTAATCAGCTAAACCTAAACGCAAAAAAAGTATAATACTAATGGTCGTATCAACAAGCCAGTTAGGTTTGCATCTTCTTTAATATTTGAATCGCAACCGTTGAAAGGGTTTCCCAGTTCAAGTTGTTGGGTGTACACTTCCATGAAAATCTATGGTGAATGCATGACGTAAATTATATTAAATGTAGCATAGCACAATTACCTTTAGAACTTAAAGGGACACTAAAGAGAAACCGGAAGTAGAGCTTTAATGGTAGATTATCTTTTCCCGATCACAGACATACCATGCTTACTGCGAACAGAGGTTTAATAAGCGAGAAAATAGCAAAAAAACTAGAGGATAGGTGCTGACGCCCTTTCGTATTTCCCGCAATACACGTTCCTGACGTCGGAGATCACAAACGCAGCCAGGTCGCGATTGGTCGACAGTGATTTATCGCTGTTAATATAAAAGCAAAATGAAATACACCTTAAACGTACATAAACAGCATTTACAACTTTTCAAAGAGTTTCAAGCGAGGAAGTACAACTTTAACGCAAAATAAATAAATGAAAAGAAAAAATAGCATGGCACTACATGTGATCGTGATAGTTTCGTTTTTGCTCCATGCATCACCGCGCGCGCCTCTTCCGCTCTACAGTGTTGCAATGTTTGGTTGCGTGTTGCGTGGCTCGAAAAACGCTGTCTTCGCGAGAAACAGCCAGAAAATGCTTCGTGTGTGCAGGGTCAAAGCTGTATAAATAGCGCCAGGCGCTTGTTCATGGGCAGTGGCAGTGTTGACCCGACTGTGTCCTTTCAGGTGTTGCCGCGCAATGAGCCCCGGCGTTTGTAATGGCACAATACTCTGCCGATGATAAAACGGTAAAAGAGCCGGAGAAACCCATGCTGTGCTCTTCGCAATACTCGCCCTCCGATTATGTGTATAATCCTGCCCTGGAAAAGTCTATTGGCGTGCCCAAAAGGCCCGTCCTTTCTCGAGCAGCTGTTCTCTCATTGTCGCCTTTATCAAATCCCCTACTAGCGCCCCTGCAGCAGCAAACTGGCCACTCGGTAAGTGCTGAGTGTCATTAAAGAAGCCACGAAAAAACTATAACAAGTACGCGCTCAACTTTCTAGGCTTGTTCTATCGGGAACGTCGTCGCCTGGAGGACTGGACGCCTCGCCTTCCTTCGACGAAAACGAGGCTTCGCTTTCCGTCGGTGTGGCCGGCGGCTCCATGCCATCGTACGCGGAAACACCTGCCGCGCGAACACGGAGGATCATTTCGCGCTCCGTTTCACTGAAGTCGCTGAAATGTAGTCCTGCTTCCCAGGCGAGCTCTTCGTTGCAAGGTTCAGCGTGAGCAACGGTATCCATCGCGGACACAGAACATCTAAGAAAAAGTCGCAACGAACGCAAATGCAGCGGCCATGAAGCCTATGATGCAGCCAGAGCCTCGGCCGCTTACGCAAGCGGTGACGTATCATGGCGCCCTCTGATTCGCTGAGAGCAATGAAATCCGTGATGAGCCTGCTTCAGCGCCGAATCTGGGGTATGAGAAATTGAGGAAGAGATATTTGGTCTTTGTTTACAAATTTCTCCACTAATAAGTCCTATTTTGCACCTGAGAAGAGGTTTATTGGCGGTGTCCTTCAAGGACGCTACGAGTTCAAGGAACGGCGAGGCAGCGTGGAGCACCGTCTCGAAAAACACCCGCGACCAACAGCGCGAGCATAGCGGGCCGAGCGTTGGCGATGCCGCTGGACGGAAGCGCGCCTTCTTCTTCACAATCGCCCCCGCAGAAAAAGAGCCATCCTGGCGACCTAAGAGGTCGTCGGCAGAGGGTCATGGTAGGGCTTGAGACGCGCCACGTGGACGAGGTGACGTCCACGCCGGCGCATGTCGTCAGATGGAGAAAGTGGCTCGATGAGAAAATTCACCGGGGACGTTCACTCCAAGACGCGGTAAGGGCCTTCGTACTTTGGAACGAGTTTTGAGGAAAGGCCTGGAGTTTGGCAAGGAACTGCCAGCAATACAAGAGACCCTGGGGCATACGTGGGACTGGGCAGTGAGTCGGCGCGTGCTTCCTTCTGGCGCTGTTGTTCTTCTGACGTAAAGGTGCACGCGAGCTGGCGGCACTCTTCGGCTTGTCGGGCAGCTTCGTACACAGGTGGGCACTCGGAAGCGTCAGGACGGTATGGAAGGAGAGTGTAGCTGGTATGCAATGGCTCCCATCCATATAGGAGGAAGAAAGGTGAAAATACCGTTGTAGCTTGTATTGCGGTGTTGTATGCGAACGTTACAAACGGAAGTACGCGGTCCCAGTTGCCATGATCAGATGCCACGTACATCGTGAGCATATCACCGAGAGCGCGGTTAAACCGTTCCGTGAGCCCGTGAATTTGCAGATGGTAAGCCGTGTTTGTTCGATGAATAATGTGGCATTCCGAAAGCAGAGCTTCGACGACCTCGGAGAGGAAGGCGCGACCTCTATCACTGAGAAGTTCTCGAGGTGCGCCATATCTAAGGACGAAGCGATGCAGGACGAAAGAGGCTATATCCCGCGCTGTAGCATTCGGTAGAGCAGCAGTTTCGGTGTAGCGTGTCAAATGGTCCACAACTATGATCCACCGATTGCCATCCGGTGTCATGGGAAGCGGGCCGTAGAGGTCAATGCCTACGCACGGAAGCCGGCTGGCAGGGCACGGAAGCGGCTGCAAGGCACCAGACGCACGTAAAGTGGTAATTTGCGACGTTGACAGTCAGGGCAGCACTGAACAAACTTTCGTACAAAAGTGTACATTCCCCGCCAGCAGTAGCGATGGCTTATACGTTCGTAAGTCTTAAATACTCCGGCGTGGCCACATTGCGGATCGTCGTGAAAAGAGGTACAGATTTGGGATCTTAAGATGCGGAGAATGACTAGTAGCCATCTACGGCCTTCGGGAGCGTAGTTGCGTCGGTGAAGCAGCTGATCACGAATGGCGAAATGAACAGCTTGGCGTCGGAAGGATCGGGTTACAAGAGTGGTCAATGATCCAGAAAGATAGGCCAAAAGAGAAGCGATCCGCGGGTCACGGCGTTGTTCGGTGCCAATCGAGTCAAGGTCAAGAGATGACAGGGGGTGAGCGCAAGTGGTTCCGCAGGCGTGTCTGGAGGTAGAGGTGAACGGGACAGGGAATCTGCGTCCGTGTGCTTGCGTCCACAGCGGTAGACGACGCGAACATCGTACTCCTGTATTCGGAGTGCCCAGCGTGCTAAGCAGCCAGATGGATCTTTCAAGGTGGCCAGCCAACAAAGCTCGTGGTGATCCGTTACCAGATCAAATGGGCGGCCGTATAAGTATGGGTGGAACTTGCCAAGAGGCCATACCAGAGAAAAGCAGTCTTTTTCAGTTACGCTGACATTGGCCTCTGCTTTTGTCAGCGTACGACTCGCATAGGCGACCACGTATTCGGAGTAGCTGGGCTTACGTTGCGCGAGGACGGCGCCAAGACCGACCCCGCTGGCGTCTGTATGCACCTCAGTTGCAGCTGTCGAGTCGAAATGGCGAAGAATAGGTTGAGAGGTAAGAAGACAACGCAGAGTAGCAAACGCGGCGTCGCATGCAGGAGACCAGGAGGAGACGTCCGCGCCACCGCGTAGGAGCTGAGTCAAGGGCGACAGGATCGATGCGAAATTGCGGACAAAGCGCCGGAAATGTGGGAACAGGCCCACAAAACTGCGTAGTGCTTTGACGTTAGTAGGCTTCGGGAACTGTGCCACTGCACGAAGTTTCGAGGGGTCCGGTAGAACGCCTTGCTTGGACACGGTGTGGCCTAAGATGGTCAGCTGCCGCGCGGCGAAGCGGCACTTCTTGAGGTTCAGTTGCAGACCAGCGTTGGTGAGACACGTTAAAACATGTCGAAGGCGAAGTAGGTGGGTCGGAATGTTAGGCGAGAAAACAACGTCATCGTGTAGGTAACAAAGACACATAGACCACTTCAGGCCACGCAACGTATTGTCCATGAGTCGTTCAAACGTGGCAGGCGCGTTGCAAAGTCCAAAGGGCATCACGTTGAACTCGTATAAGCCGTTTCGTTTACATGTGCACGCCTGACGGAGAGACTAATCGTCATCAGGTATGCCGTGGAGTGCCTCAGGGAGGAGTTCTCAGCCCAGCATTATTTAATGTGGCACTGATTGGCCTGATGAGCGAACTTCCAGCTCACATCCACATCAGTGCACATGCAGATGACATCTGCATCTGGGCATCTGGTACAACACGCCCACAACTACGTGCGAGATTACAACGTGCTGTGTCATCTACTTCACGATACATACGGCGTCAGGGTTTGCTCTTAGCTGCTGAGAAATGTGCTGTGGTTGCATTCACGCGCAAATCCGTCTGCCGCTATCCGATCTCCAGTAACGGTGTTATAATACCTTATGTCTCCCACCACAGATTCTTGGGCATTATCATTAACCGCGGTTTGTCATTGTCGAGGCATGTAAATATGTTGAAGCAAAAACTTAATCTGTTTTGCCATGTTTACCGCTTCGTAGCACGCATGAAATGGGGCCCCACGGAAGGCTCTTTACTACGACTTTATCAGTCTCTATTTGTAGGCTACATTCAATACAGCCTCCCGATACTCTCCAACTTGAATATTTCCTGTTTACGGACATTAGAGAGCGTTCAAGCGCAGGCACTCAAGATATGCCTCGGCTTGCCACGGCGTGCCTCCAACAAAGGCACAATTGAGGAAGCACGCGTACGCCCATTATCGGTATACCTGTCCCACGAACCACTTCGAGTATATCTACGCTTACTAACACGGCACCATTGCCATCCATTGACGTCGGTTCTACATGAGCAGCCGGTCAGCAGTTTCACAAGTGCACTCCGCTGCCATCTACCCCACATAACATCAGGCTATGCCCTTTTATTTCACCCCGTCAAACCACCGTGGGTGATGATTCAACCTTCGTTATGCGTGCACGTCCCCGGCATACTAAAGAAATCATTAGTTCCCGTTAGCGGAGTACAACTTGCTCTGGCATACATCTGGTCAGAATACCAAACCTATGTTCATGTTTACACAGACGGGTCCGCGTCACCAAGAGCATCGACAGCAGCTGTGGTGATACCAGCCCAGCAGATGACTCGAGGTTTCATTCTAGATCACAATTCAACATCAACCGCTGCAGAGCTTGTGGCTATTCGGAAAGCGATTCGCCATGTCTGCGGGGAAAGACCTCAAGAATGGTGCATTTTCACGAGCTCAAAACACGCGCAGCAAATTTTGGGATGCTACCTGCGCCACACCACATATCAAGTTCTGGGACTGCCGATCACCGAGCTACTTTCATGTGCTCGAGAAAAACACCACCCCATAGTGTTCCAATGGATCCCGGGACACTGTGGGCTCAATGGTAATGAGATGGCCGATGTTGAAGCAAAGCGCGCCCTCAGCAATGGCCTGCGAACTGTAGTGCCGTTCTCTAGACCGGACATCACATGCCTCCTGTCGAAATTAATAAAGAGTGCGACGAAAACATACTGGGCCCAGCCAGACACTCGTCACGTCCGCCTTAAAAGGCTGGATCCCGATATGCAATTTCCTGTTCTGCGCGGAATTCCACGCCCTCATACATGGATTATACACAGACTGCGATTAGGCGTCTCTTTCACGCGCAAATACTTGCACATCATTGGTCGGACACACTCCCCGGACTGTTCAGTGTGTGGTGTTATAGAGACAATAGACCATGCGCTCGTGGTGTGCCCTGAGTATACGCGCGAAAAACTTACACTGGCAGCTACCTTGAGGCATTTATAGAATGGACCACTGTCGGAGGACCTCTTGCTAGGCGTATGGCCACAGCGTTGGCAGACGATAGAGACAATGCGTGCTCTTTCACGTTTCTTAGGCGACACGGGCCTGGACTCAGATTGTGATAACATTTATGCAATGTATCCTTTCACCTGGTTCCTCCCATTGTCATCCCCCATTGTGACCCTCTTTTTCCCCCTCTTCCCCTTCCTTTACGTAGAGTAGCAGGCCAGATGTTCCATTTTCCGGCCGACCTCTCTACATTTTCAAATCATTAAACTATTTCTTCTTCGTATAGGCCGTCAAGTGTAATAAACGCCGTTTTCTGGCGATCGGCTTCAGCCATTGGAACCTGCCAGTAGCCGGAACGCAAGTCTAGGGACGAAAAGAACTCCGCGCCCTGAAGGCTGTCAAGGGCGTCGTCGATGCGCGGCAAAGGATAGACATCCTTGCGCGCGACCTTAATCAATCGACGGTAGTCAACGCAAAAGCGAATAGACCCGTCTTTCTTGCCAACGAGAACGACAGGAGATGCCCAGGGACTGTGAGATGGTTGGATAACGCAAAGGCGTAGCATATTGTCCAATTGTTCATTGATGACGCGACGCTCGTCGGCGGAGACGCGGTACGGTCGTTGACGCAACGGCTGGTGCAAGCCGGTGTCAATGTAGTGCTGCACTTCTGACGTTTGGCCTAATTGCGGCTGAGACACATCAAAGGAATCTCTGAAGTGGTGTAGAAGCTCAAGAAGCTCGGAGCGTTCGGCAGGGGTTAGTGTAGTGCCGATGGAACCGGAAAACATGTCACTCGACGACTCATCATGCGTTGAAAGGGCGAGGAGTTCGTTCGAGTCAATATGGAAAGATTCGTCTGGGACGGTAACAAAGAACGAAGAGTCAATCTGTTCCACGCGGCCGAGACATTCGCCGACAAGCAACGTAACCGACGCAGAAAGCGGATTGTACACAAAAATATTGCTGATGCCGGCGGCGATGTCAAGCGTTGCAAAAGGCAGTGGAACGGCTTTGCGACTCATAAAGATGTCAGATGGCGTAAAGAAGACCGTCGCATCGGTGACGGCATCGCAGACGACTGGGACGAGGCCAAAAGAGCCAGGTGGAATGCCGGTGTCCTCACGCACGACCAGCTTAGGCGGCTGATCAAAAGCGTCGTGAAATGGTGCGTCACACAGCGGCGAAATTTCAACTTCAGCTCGTGCGCAGTCGATGACGGCATTATGACGGGACAAGAAGTCCTACCCCAGGATGACATCATGTGAGCAGGCAGGAAGAAGAATAAACTCGACAATGTACAAAACGCCTTGTAAAAGCACACGGGAAGTACAGGCTGCGAGAGGTGCCACGTGCTGCGCCCTTGCCGTGTGAAGCGACATCCAGACAACGGCGTGGTCAGCTTGCGCCGCGAACGGCAGAGTTTGGCGGCTATAACAGAAACGGCGGCACCGGTGTCCACAAGCGCAAAAGTAGAAATACCTTCGACAGATATTGCGACTATGTTAGCAGGAGAAGAGCGACGACTTGGGCAGTTCGAAGATGGCGCAGTTCTTGCCTCGCGAACTGCGGCGCTTAATTTTCCTGGTCGGAGGGTGCGGGTCGGCGACTCCTTGGGAGAGGGATCGTCGACGAGAAGATGGGGATCGGCACCACGGAAATTCAGGGAGGTCAGAAGAAACGTAGCGCTGGGAGGGACCCGGGGCTGATTGGCGCATGGGCTGACTGCCATACTGGAACGGCCGGGCAGCGGCGTCGGGAGTTGGAAGGCGACGGCGGCAATAGCGAGCGACGTGTCCAGGGGTGCAGCAGGCGTAACAGATGGGAAGGTTGTCAGGCGTCCGCCATAGATTGCTGCCTCTCGGCCCGGCCCAAGAAGCAATAGGAGCGGCGAGTGGTGCAGACTGGTGCAGGATCGAGAAAGGCGGCTGGGGAGGCCTAAGCACTACCTGCGCATAGGTAGGAGGCACGGCAACAGGCTGCACTGCCTGCGCATACGTAAGAGGCGCGGCGACAGGCTGCACTGTCTGCGTATAGGGAAGAGGTGCGGCTACAGGTGGCTGGTGGTGAGCAACGGGAACAGCTTGAGCGAGCTCTTCGGCAATGACAGTGCGGAGCGGTGAAGGCAGACGACAGGACGGGGACTGAGTGAAGGGGACCAAGGAAAGGTGACGGGAAACCTCCTCGCGCATGAAGTCCTGAATCTGCTGAAGCAGTGGAGAGTGGTCGGAAACGGAAACCAGACTCGATAGCGAGTCGGCGGTAGACAGAAGCTGCCGAGTCAGGGTGCGTTGCTTCTTCAGCTCTTTGTAGCTCTGGCATAACGTGACTACTTCAGAAACGGTGCGCGGATTCCTGGCCAAATGCATCTGGAATGCGCCGTCATTGATGCCTTTGAGGATGTGCTGAACTTTATCAGCTTCGGGCATGGCGGCGTTGACACGCTCGCAAAGGTCGACGACGTCTCCAATGTAGCTAGTGAAATTTTCACCAGTCTGCTGTGCACGGGCTCGCAAGCGCTGTTCAGCGCGTAGTTTGCGAACAGTAGGTCGACCAAACACTTGAGTGAAAGACGTCTTGAAAGTTGACCATGTCGGGATGTCGACTTCGTGGTTATGAAACCAGAGTTGGGCAACACCAGTAAGATAAAATATGACGTTGGTCAACTTCGCGACGTCGTCCCACTTTTTATTCGCGCTCACCCATTCATACGACATAAACCAGTCCTCCACGTCCGTTTCATCTGTACCGCTGAACACTTTCGGATCACGTTGCCGAGGAACCCCGGTGCAGATTACGGGCTGGGGCGCAGGTGCCGGTGGGTTGGTGTTGTCGGTCATGATGGGCGGAAGCGTTCGGGTTCGAAGCTCCAGGGCGCAAGCGGCGGGGGAAATCCAGCAACCTCCACCAATTGAGAAGAGGTTTATTGGCGGTGTCCTTCAAGGACGCTACGAGTTCCAAGAACGGCGAGGCAGCTTGGAGCACCGTCTCCAAAAACACCCGCGACCAACAGCGCGAGCATAGCGGGCCGAGCGTTGGCGATGCCGCTGGACGGAGGCGCGTCTTCTTCTTCACACACCCAACAAAAACTTCATGCATTCCTGAAGGTTCCTCTTTTATTCCAGCTGAACTTCCTGTTTCTTTTTAGTGTCCCTTTAAGTAGAGCTGTACTTTTCCACTATTCATTCTAGACTCCACCACTGTCTACTTATCTGGGGCGTCACTTCTAAAGCTAACATGGAAACTATTCCGAATGAAGAAAAGGTGTGTGCGTATCATTCAAAACCTATGTATGAACAGAACTCTGAGTGCTTTCACCGAGACAGTATGTTTGTTTTATGTCAGCAGTCTATAGAAGCAAAAGTTGGCCGAAAAGGCATTTTTTTTTAAATTCTGTAATGACGCAGTTAGTACAAGCGTCGCTGTGGTCGCATGGCTCCTGAAGTGAGGAAGAGAAAGACAAAAGCATCGGTTTTAGGCCAATCCCCCGAAGGGGGTAGGAGCCATGTGCTGAGGACATCATCATCATTTGATGGAAGTGCTGGGTATCTTAACGACTCGCCCTGGAACTTCGGAGCCGCACTCTGCCTTCCGCTACCCCCACGACCATGCCAGACGACGCCGGTGAGCGACCCACTTCGTCAACTGGGCCAGACACCTGCGGTGCCGTTCGTCAACGAGACCCAGCTGTGTTCAGTGGCACCACTGATACCGACGTCGACGACTGGCTTTCGTCGTACGAACGGGTGAGCAACCACAACAAATGGGACGATCGGATAAAATCACCAACGTTATTTTTTATCTTGCGGGTGTCGCGCCCCTCTGGTTCCGCAACCATGAAGCAACCATTGCGGCATGGAATGACTTTAAGACTGCATTCGCGGAGGTATTTGGCCGTCCTGCGGTGCGAAAGCTTCGTGCCGAACAGCGCCTTCGCCACCGAGCGCTACAGCCTGGCGAGACTTTCACTAGTTACATCGAGGACGTCATAGATCTCTGTAACCGCGTGAGCCGAACGATGACTGAGGAAGATGAGATTAAAGAAATACTCAAGGGCATTGACGACGACGCTTTTCAAATGCTCATGGCCAAGAATCCTACCACCGTGGCAGCCGTAGTCACATATTGCCAAAGCTTCGACGAATTACGCCGGCAACGAGCGCTCGCAAACCAAACTGTTCCTCAAGTGGCCTCCCTTTCCAGTTTAGTGACTGCTTACGGACAGGTTGATGACGGAAGTCTTCTGGATCAGATCAAAGCTTTCATTCGTGAAGAGGTGGCTCACCAGCTCTCGCTACTCCCTCTCATCCAGGAGCCTGTCCAACCTTTGTCCTCAGCCGTGCAGCAGGCCATTCGCGAGCAGGTTGCAGAGGCCCTTCCACCAGTCCAACAGATTGCTGCACCAGCTCAGATTACTGCACCTTTGAGGTACGCTGAAGTCGTGTCGCGTCCTAGACCAACGACACTCCCCTACTCGACGCCGCCACCGCGCCCTGCGCTTCTCCCTGACGCTAAAATGCCCCCTCAGTACTTCCGGCCGCAAGATCCATGGCGCACGCGAGACAATCGGCCGATATGCTTCTCGTGCGGTATCGCGGGACATGTGGCGCGCTTTTATCGCCGTCGCCTGCCGCGTCAGGATGCCGTCATTGAGCCACATGTACCTGCAGCCCACCAGCATGCTGACTCGAACCCATCGCCGAACTTCTGGACCGGTCGTCAGAACTTCGGCACCCGTCGTTCACCATCACCGCGTCGCCATTCGGTATCGCCGATGCGTCGCCGCCCACCTTCCAACGACGGAAACACCAAATGCTGCAGCTTCGGAGGCAATAGCTGCACGCTTGTCGAAATACCCAAGACCTCCGCTATCGCCGCAAAACATTATTGAAATACAGGTTGAAGGAGCCGCTACATTCGCACTCGTCCACACGGGCGCTGCAGTTTCCGTCATACGTGAGACTCTTTGCCGTAAAATTAGGAAGGACACATCACTTTCTGGCCTTGTATTTCGTACTGCCACCACGGAGCCAATCGAACCTTTAGCCGCATGCACCGCTAGGATCATTATTCAGGACGTACTTTACAGAATTAGGTTCCTTGTTCTGCCTTCCTGCTCCCATGATGTCATCCTGGGAAGGGACTTTCTGTCACGCCACAGTGCCGTCATTGACTGCTCCCGTGCCGAAGTTTCTCTGTCTGTCGTTAACACCACTCTGCCTGCCGCCTCTCCCGCCCCCTTAAAGATATTGTCGCTGCCGATACTGATCTGCCGCCAAGCACTTCAACACCAGTCGCTTTGTCGTGTCCATCGGCGCCCGACGCCTCGGTACTGTTCACGCCTTCATCTGTTTTTCTTCACTGCAAATCTCTACCACTTCCATTCGCCGTTCTTGACGTCGCCGCTGGTACGACAATTATGCTAGTGGACAACCCGTTCGCATACCCGCTGACTCTGCTTCGCGACGAGTGCCTCGGCTGTGTCGAGCCTATTGACATGTCTGAGTGTTTGGACGTGCCTGGCTCCTCTTCTGGACTTTCGCTCGACGCCATGACACCATTTCCGAAAAGCTCCCGATTGGCTACCGAAGTCTTTGATTGGTGCGTTGACGCCAACCTGTGTTTAGGCGGCGGTGTCGATTACCGCCGCCTAAACAAAGTCACACGGAAGGACGTCTACCCTTTACCCCGAATTGACGATGCACTCGATTATTTATAAGGCGCTGAGTACTTCTCGTCATTGGACCTACGATCGGGCTACTGGCTGGTTCCCATGGGCGAAGGCGATCGACCAAAGGCAGCGTTGGTCACCCCTGATGGGCTATATGAATTTAATGTCATGCCATTCGGGCTCTGTAATGCGACCGCAACTTCTGAGCGCTTGAAGGATAACATACTTCGCGGTCTCAAATGGAACATTTGCCTATGCTACCTTGATGACATCGTCGTGTTTTCTTCAGACTTCTCGACGCACCTCTCACGTCTCCACCAAGTTTTGACATGTCTTAAGAACGCTGGTCTTCAGCTGAATATCAAAAAGTGTCCCTTTGCAGCTCGCACCTTGAATATCTTGGGCCACGTTGTGGGCAAAGACGGCGTCCTCGTTGATCATGCGAAACTTCGAGCTGTCCCCAGCTTCCCTAAACCCACGTCACTGAAGGCCCTCCGGAGCTTCATTGGCCTTTCTTCTTCTTTTCGTCGCTTTGTGCGCAATTTCGCGACCGTTATCGCACCTTTGACGCGACTTCTCACCATTGGCACGGACATGTCTAACTGGTCTCGTGAATGTGATGACGCATTCCAGACGCTACGCCAGCTGCTCACATCTCCTCCAATTCTCCGGCACTACGATCCGCGGGCGCCTACGGAGGTGCACACTGATGCAAGCGGCGTGGGCTTTGGTGCGGTGCTTGCGCAACGGAAGCCTGGCTATAACAAGTATGTTTGTCGCCTACGCGAGCCGAACCCTCACAAAGGCCGAGACCAACTATTCAACCACTGAGAAAGAGTGCCTGGCTATAGTCTGGGCTCTTGCCAAGTTCCGACCCTACCTTTATGGCCGCCCGTTTTATGTCGTCACGGACCACCACGCTCTTTGCTGGTTGTCGGCATTGAAAGATCCTTTGGGCCGCCTCGGTCGGTGGGCCCTCCGGCTGCAAGAGTATGATATCCAAGCGGTGTACAGGTCTGGCCGCAAGCATTCAGACGCGGACGCCCTTTGTCGCTCTCCTCTACCCCACGATCCAGCGTCTCTCTCGGCACAGTACACCGCTATCTCAGCGCTCAATGTTGAGTCCATGCATTCGGAGCAACGGAAGGATCCGTGGATTGTTGCCCTTCTCGACCTTCTGTCGGATTCCACCGCCACTCCGCCCTCCCGCGCGCCCCGCCGTCAAGCCTCTCATTTTACCGTGCGAGACAACCTGCTCTACCGCCGCAACTATATACCGGGTGGTCGCAAGTGGCTTCTCCTAATACCTCGTTACATGCGCTCCGACATCGGCGCTGCTTTTCATGCCGACCCACAGAGTGCTCACGCAGGCGTGCTGAAAACTTACGCAAGGTTGCGCAAACGCTTCTACTGGCGCGGTATGTACAGCTTTGTCCTAAAGTATATCCGTGCTTGCGAAGCATGCCAACAACGCAAAATTCCTCTGCCACTCTTGCCCTGCGCGGCCTTTCGATCGGGTCGGCATCGACCTTGACGGCCCACTGCCATGCACTACGTCTGGAAGCCGGTGAATAATCGTTGGTGTTGACGTATCTCAGCATATCTATCCCGATATGCTGAGACTGCCGCCCTTCCTGCCGCTACAGCACGTGAGTTTGCTTTCTTCAACCTGCAAAATTTCGTGCTTCGACATGGCGCTTCTCGAGAACTCCTCAGTGACAGAGGACGTGTCTTTCTTTCCCAAGTGGTCGAAGCTCTCCTTGCCGAGTGCCACGTCGTCCACCGTACATCAACCGCGTACCATCCGCAAACCAATAAATTAACTGAGCGCTTCAATCGCACTCTTGGCCACATGCTCACTGCATACGTCACGTCGGACCACTCGAACTGGCACATGGTTCTCCCCTTTGTCACCTACGCTTAAAATACCGCGACTCAAGCGACCACAGGTTTCTCACCATTCTTTTATTTGTATGGACCAGAACCCTCGTGCACGCTCCATACAGTGCTGCCATACCAACCTGACGCCTCTGAATATCGACCCGTATCAGAAGTAGCCAGGTACACTGAAGAATGCCGCCAACTTGCCCGTACCTTCACGACGGAGGGTCAAGCCCACCAGCAGAATCGACAGGACACCGACCTGAGCCCTACCACTTTTCGTGTCGGCTCCCTCGTTTGGTTGTGGATTCCGCCTCAGGTTCCCGGTCTTTCGTCTAAGCTGCTGGCTCAATACCACGGACCCTATCGGATCGTCCCCTGTAAATCTGCTGTAAACTATGTGGTCGAACCTCTCACGCTGGCTGACCATCTGCGGCGTTGTGGTCGCGAGACCGTGCACGTCAGCCGGCTTAAACCGTATTACGATCCCTCTATCGTGTCGTCACCCCGAGTCGCCAGGATAGCTAGTCTTCTCTCGTGGGGCCATTGTAATGACGAAGTTAGTACAAGCGTCGCTGTGGTCGCATGTCACCTGAAGTGAGGAAGAGAAAGACAACAGGATCGGTGTCACTGGTGTTGCCTCGCACTGGTGTTTGGCTGTAACTGCTCGGGTGCTCTTTGCGCTGGACCTAACGATATAAACGCCAATAAACCCCATATCAATTCATAAGTAACCGTGAGACCTTTTCTTTTTAAATCCAACAATACCACAACTAATTACATCTTAACAGCCAGGAACCTTATTAAGGTTTAAACCAGGACTACGGTAATCGGCTATTACAGAGGCAGATTCCTAATTTACTTAATAATGAGCATGCTTTATTTGATATTATGCAACATTCTCAAACTCCTTCAATATTAAGAATGAAATCGAAACGGTATTTTGTTGACAATTAACTTCTCTTTTCTGATGGCCTTTCCGACTGGTCGACTGATAAGCGATTTCCTGTATTGCTAGTCGTTTTGGCGTCATTTTGTATTGCCCTTTCTGTATCTTCCTGTATCCGCAGCATCTTTCAATTATTGTTGGTTTATTGCTTCCTTTGCGTTATTCATACTTATTGGGCGGCATGTATAATTGGGTCATATATATATATATATATATATGTGTGCGTGTGTGTGTTGGATGTATACATGTATGCGTTTTTTAACACGGAAGTGTTTTATGCCGGGGTCCACCAAGACTTCACTGACGTATTTCCGTCACGGATATGACGTTCTTACAATGTACACGAACATAATACAAAGAAAGAAACCAGAAGAAAAAGTTCCACAAACATGCAAAATTTGGAAATCGAACCCACGACCTCTCACTCCGCGACGATAGATCGCCGAGCGTTTAACCCATTGCGCCACAAACGCATTTGCAGAGAGCTACACAGACGCGCCTTATATATCTAACACTCCTCCGTGTACCCGCGCTCTTGCTCGGGGCGGTGCCGCCGCCTACGAGCAGAAAAGAGAAGTACTGCATTATGACACTAACGCGCACCGACAGTGAACGCTTCGGTGGTCTCAGCACTACGACGCCTCGATGCCAGCATTCGAAGAGACGCTGGCATCAAGAAGCACTACCAACGCCACCTAAGTGGCGTTCACCGTACTCAGCACAGCGGAGCGTGTCCTCCGCATTTAGCTCTGAAAATGTTTCTGAAGTTGATCGCGGAGGCTGCAATTACGACGCGCTGTACGCGCTGATTTGACTCGGTGACGATTCAGTTACGTGCTTTGTCTTGCGCGTTGTATTAGTGTGTCAGTTACGTGCTTCGTCTTTCGCGTTGTGCTAGCGTGTGCAGCGTAGTGCAGCTTCCATATGCACGACGGTTGCTCATGGTCATCGACGTTGGTAGTCGTGATGGAGGAGACGTGCCACCAGGCGTCAGCGTGGGTGCATCAACGCCTAAGGGCGCTTTAGCCACAAAACACCAATAGACATTATATATCAATGTGCAATAAACATTACACTACTTCTGTGAAGACACGTTTCACTTTCGTGTTCTATACCGATTCCTATATAAGAGGGATCAACCACATTTTTTTATTTTATTTCTTTTTTCACTGTTGTCTATTGTGCTGGTGTCGAGTGGAGCCTAGCCAGGCATGCATAGTCTCGCCTTTTGCTCCGGTGCTATGGCAATCATGTGTTGTCAAAACTCGCAATACACTTGAAACTAGCGAGAGAGCCAGATATAAAAGAGTATTTTAGTTGAGCGTCCTTACGGTCCGCTCCGCTCAGAGTTGCCCCGCTAAGCCACAGCGGAGCGGCGGGCGATTTTCACGTTTTAGTTATGCGTGTAGCGTAGCGGAGCGGACCTTTCGTAGTTGCAGCGCCCTCTGGCCAAATTCCGCGTAGTGAAACAAAATAAAAAAACTGTTTTTCACTTTTACAACGTACAACGAATATATATAACTTATTTGTTCATGAAGTATCTAGACGGGTGCTTGTAATGCGTTACCGGTACATTTTATCGAGTGGAAAATGAAACTTCGACTTGGTGAACGCCACGTGATAGCCAGCGAGGTTGCATTTCGAATCCAATCCAATCCTTTGTGACGCCAATGCGCAGGTGACGTTTTTGTTAGCTGTGCGGTTGATTTTATTGCCTTAAAGAACAAGTTGGAGGCATATTACACAAGTTATTCGCGCTCGCACGACTGGTGCCTCGATGCAAGCTGCTTCGATGCATGCGCGAGAGAGGGCGCGTGCATCGCCCACCCTCGCTAGCGAAAGACGGCAGCAACGCTCCCCGCTCCGCTTAGGCAGCGTGTAAGCGGACCGTGATTCTCGCTCCGCTAGCCCGCTTGCGGCTAAGCGGAGAGCGCATGCGCACTCGTGCTTCCGCTCCGCTCAGCAGCTAAGCGGAGCGTAAGAACGCTAAACTAAAACTGTCTAAAAATCTGTCCTTTTCGCCCTCCAGTGGGCGGTCTTCTCATTCCAGGAATTCGTGGGCTCCTGCTGCCACCCTGTCCCGGTCGCGTATTTTGCTTTCCGCACATGATTGCACACGCGAGAGAGAAAAAAAAGAGGGCGAGGAGGATGGCACGACCTTTTTCTTTCGATGACGACGCTCGAACGCAATGATATGGTTGGTATGAATGCACGCTTTGGTAGCATGCCTGCATTGCCTGGTGGTTACGACGTTCGCGTTGGGAGCGGGGGTATGTGGGTTCGAATCCTGCTTCGACTTTTTAACACGAAAGTGTTTTATGCCGGGGTCCACCAAGACTTCACTGACGTATTTCCGTCACGGAAATACGTCATACGGAAATACGGAATGACGTTCTTACAATGTACACGAACATAATACAAAGAAAGAAACCAGAAGAAAAAGTTCCACAAACATGCAAAATTTGGAAATCGAACCCACGACCTCTCGGTCCGCGACGATAGATCGCCGAGCGTTTAACCCATTGCGCCACAAACGCATTTGCAGAAAGCTACACAGACGCGCCTTATATATCTAACACTCCTCCGTGTACCCGCGCTCTTGCTCCGGGCGGTGCCACCGCCTACGAGCAGAAAAGAGAAGTACTGCATTATGACACTAACGCGCACCGACAGTGAACGCTTCGGTGGTCTCAGCACTACGACGCCTCGATGCCAGCATTCGAAGAGACGCTGGCATCAAGAAGCACTACCAACGCCACCTAGGTGGCGTTCACCGTACTCAGCACAGCGGAGCGTGGCCTCCGCAATTAGCTCTGAAAATGTTTCTGAAGTTGATCGCGGAGGCTGCAATTACGACGCGCTGTACGCGCTGATTTGACTCGGTGACGATTCAGTTACGTGCTTTGTCTTGCGCGTTGTATTAGTGTGTCAGTTACGTGCTTCGTCTTTCGTGTTGTGCTAGCGTGTGCAGCGTAGTGCAGCTTCCATATGCACGACGGTTGCTCATGGTCATCGACGTTGGTAGTCGTGATGGAGGAGACATGCCACCAGGCGTCAGCGTGGGTGCATCAACGCCTAAGGGCACTTTAGCCACAAAACACCAATAGACATTATATATCAATGTGCAATAAACATTACACTACTTCTGTGAAGACACGTTTCACTTTCGTGTTCTATACCGATTCCTATATAAGAGGGATCAACCACATTTTTTTCTTGTTATCACCATGTTCTTTTTTCCTCTCTATTTGGCCTATTTGGCAGCACGGTCGGTTGTGCCCCGGTGCCGCGGCGGACGCCGTGGTGCCGTTCGCCGAAGCCAAGCGGCGGTCGTTGGGGTGTTGCGGAGCGCAGCGTAGCAACACCCCAAATAAAAATATATTGCTCCCGTCAGGTAGACTGCTCCCGCCCTGATAGTGAGATGATATTTGGATCATCAAAACAGTCATGCGTTTATTTAGTAATACCATCGATCCCTTAACAGCAGCCACAGTTGTGCCTATAATGACCACCAGCCCAGCGTGTTCTCCGTTCCAACGCCGGCGTTGGAACGGAGGCGTTCCGCCGGTGCCATCCTCCTCCACCTCCTTTTTTTTCTCTCGCGTGTGCAATCATCCTCGGAAAGCAAAATACGCGTCCCGGTCCACCAGCTTTCGTTGATCACCATTGGCTGGGCAAGACAGCATGACCTCCCACAGTACTTCATTGTCCCCTTCTGTGTCCTCTTCTTCGACTGTTGCATCATATTCCATCTTCAGTTTTAGCAGGGTTCCAGCGGGTCCCCTACACTCCTTTACCATGTGGCGCAGGGTGCCCGGGACTCCGCAAAATGTGCAGATACCGAAATTGCGTTGGAGATACCCTATGCAATAAGGTACTGTTCAAATAGGGGTTGGTTTGTACTGTTCTTAAAATAACGGTGTCTTCTCTGTTGAGTATTAGTTGAGGTAGTGGTTACTTTCTTCGTCCGAGTCTATGTTCCTCTAGAATGTAGGTGTATATATTCGGGGATGTCTTCCAGCATCGTCGCCTTTTTGGTCTCCTCTGGCAGAAAAGCCTGACTTGTATGCTATAGGGCTGCGGCATGAGCCGAAGCTTCGCTGCCCGCCAGGGACTTCTGTCTAGGGGTTCATACTACGTAGGTCTCTGGAAAATATCCTCTTCGGCTAGAGGTTTCAGCAGGAACGCACCGCTAAGTTTCTTTCTCTTTTTATTTAATTATTTTTGCTGCGCTAGCTCAAGCACATGCTTTGCCATCTCCTCATGTCTGAGTTTAGGCAACTGGTTTTCATATACTGCTTCCCAATGAACGTGATATGTGAGCCAATTCGCACGCCAAATTTCGCCTTTCCGGTTACGTTAAGCTCTGGTCACGTGAAGATGGACACAGGAGCAAAGTGTTAATGTGTATACACAGTGACATGACGTTTGTTCGGCACACGATCACTCCACATGACAGCAATGATTATGTGTGTGTGACACTGAAACATAAACTGCATGTTCTTCTTTCTGGGGTTTTACGTGCCAAAAGCAGTCCTGATTATGAGGCACGCCGTAGTGGAGGGCTCCGGCTTAATTTTGACCACCTGGGGTTCTTTAACGTGCACAACAACGCAAGCACACGGGCGTTTTTGCATTTCGCCTGCACGTGTTTTTATCATCGGCACCTCGACAAAGACTCGGCCACTCCTACCTCTATCTACTGTGTTACAAGAAGTGTGCTCAGGCTCTCATGTTGTTATTGGAGACTTCAATGCTTATCATCCTTACCGGGTAAGCGCCGCAATGAACTGTCGGGATAGGAACTTGATGGACTTCATAAACACTGAAGGTCTACTGTCATCAACGATGGGTCTCCCACTTACATCCGCAGAACTACCTACAGAAGTTGCTTAGACCTCGCTATTGTATCTCAGAGGCTCCTGCCCTCAGTCAGCTGGTACATGAGCATACAAACGCATGGGAGCCATTATATACCGACATAAGTACACATGAAGTGGTTTGTGCAATCAACTGCATCTACTGTGCGCTGCACTGATTGGTTCACATTCTCTACACGTGTCGAAGAGTATTGCGGAGACATCACTTCACCGTCGGATATAGAAGACAATATTGTATTGTCAGGGCACAAGACAAGAAAGTTTATCAGTGCACCTAGATCCAGAACGGCGATTGATATTGACTATGAATGGCTCCGCGCGATCCATCGTAGAGCGGAAAGGAAGGTTAGGCGAACTCAATCGTCATTAGACTTTGTCTTACGTGAACGAGCTCAACGAAAATATGGCGTCACTCCAAAAAATTGGAAGACAACAGTGGAGGACCTTCTGTTCGTCTCTGGATCCTCGAAAGCCACTATCTAGGGTCTGGCAGATAGTACGAAACCTTCGTGCCCCTCCTCAGCAAAAACATCCTTTCCGGGCTCTAGTACTTCACCAATCTCTGACGGAAGTGCAGGTTGCCGAAGACTTCTGTAAGAAAGTCACCTGTACGGATATTTCAACATGTCCAACATTGTATCGACCCGTGCCACCTCCTAAAGATGCTCGTCTTGACCTTCCTTTCCCGATGCCGGAATTGCAAGCTGCACTTGCTGCTTCGAGACGATCTTCTGCACCTGGACCTGACGGTATTTCATATACTGCTCTGTGCCACCTTGGTGCGGAAGGTCGGAAAGTCCTGCTGTCGTACTATAACGCCACGTGGTCATCCAGTGCAGTCCCGAAACAGTGTAAAACCCGCCGTTTGATGGCCCTCCTAAAGCCAGGAAAATCACCTTACGAAGTGTCATATTACCGGCCTGTATCTTTTGCTAGCTTCATTGGTAAGGTGATGGAACAGATGGTGCTCACTAGATTAGAATGGTTCATGGAAAATAATTAACTTTATCCTGAAACGATGACCGGATTTAGACGTGAACCTTCTGCAATAGAGGGGGTCATTGATTTCGTGTCCACGATCCAACACGAAAAAAGGCGACACTGACTTGTAGGAGCAGTTTTCTTAGACATCAAAGGAGCCTATGACAATGTACTGCACGAAGCCATTCTTGATGCCCTCAGTAATTTGGGCATCAGCGGCCGTCTCTACATATCGTTTGAAAATTGCCTAGATGGTCGCACAGTCTTCATGTCCACAAATGATGGCGAAACCAGAAGACACGTTGTGGTCCGTGGAGCCCGACTCTTCAATGTTGCCCTTATTGGCCTTACGGAAATAATTATTGATACAGTAGGCATCAGTATCTACGCTGACGGCATAAGCATATTGGCATCCGCAGTCACGCGACCGCAAATTCGTGCAAGATTGTAGCGTGCTCTTTCTTTATAGTCTCAGTACCTGCAGTGCCAAGGACTGCAACTGGCCACAGATAGGTGCGCTGCGATAGCGTACACACGGAAGCTTATGTTTTGGTATCCAATTATGATCAATGGAAATGCCATCTCATATGTGACCAACCACAGAGCCCTCGGCGTTGTCATTGACCGCGGTGTTTCAAGGTCCAAGCATGTGGCAATATTAAAGAAAAATTAACTGGGTTTGCTCAAGTGTTTCTCTTTCTGGCAGGTATGAAGTGGGGTCCATCTGAGCATTCGCTACTCCGGCTGTACCAGGCTCTATACGTCGGCTACATTCGGTATAGCCTGCAAGTTTTATTAAGTATGAGTCTGTCATCTTTGCGACCGCCGGCAAGTGCCCAGGCACAGATGCTGAAAACTTGTCTCGCTGTTCCTCGTTGCACCTCAACCTAGAGAACAACTGAGGAGGCTCGCGTCACCCCTTTACCTGTCTATCTACGATGCGAACCTCTTCGAGTATTCCTGCGACGGCTGTGCCGTCATGGAACGCCACCCCTTATCGACACTTCCCGACATACGGCCGGACTCCACTTTTTCAAAAGCCATTCAATGCCAAGAATCTGCCATACCATCATACTTTGCCCCTGCTGAACTTCCATGTATGCCCCCATGGGTAATGTACAAAATACCGGTACCTCTATCTATTCCCGGAATATCTAAAAAATCGCGAATACCTACCGTCGGCCTCGGACATTTAACACTTGAATATATGCCTAAAGAATATGACTCCTCGGTGAATGTGTATACAGACGGATCGGTCGCGTCGTATGCGTCTGGTGCGGCTTTCGTCGTGCCTGCGCGTCAAGTCATTCGACGGTTTCTTCTGTTTAACAAGACGACTACAACATCTACGGAACTAGTGGCGATCAAGAGGCCGTTCAATGCATTTCGCGACAGCCTCCTCAAGTATCGACAGTCTTCACTGACGCAAAACTGACTCTGCAACTACTTAGAGTGGTGTTGAAAGAGAGCCCTTACAGAGTGTTGGCTCTTCAAACTGGCGAGCTCTACACCTTTGTGCAAGAAAACGGCCACCACATCACATTTCAGCGGATTCCCGGTCACTGTGGTATACACGGCGACGAACTGGCTGATGCCGAAGCGAAGAAAGCACTCGAAGAACCAGAGTCACTGCTTGCAATTCCTTTTTCAATAGCGGACGCCAACTGCCTCCCCTCCCGTGGCATCCGCAAATCGGCAGAAATGCACTGGGACAAGCCGGATAATCCACACAGACGACTACAGATATTGGACTCTACCATGAAATTTAGGCTACCACCGAAAATTCAACGCAGCTGTGCCAGTCTTCTGCACACACTAAGGCTGGGGGTAGCATTTACGCGCGGATACGTGCACCTCATGCGACGCACCGAGTCTCCAGACTGAGTTGTGCAATGTGAATGAGACTATAGGTCATGTGCTCTGTGACTGCCCTAAGTGCGTGGAAGAGCGTCAAAGGTTGAAGAATGACCTTACGCGTCTCGACAGCCCACCGTTGTCGGAGGACGTTATTTTAGGTCCTTGGCCAGACGCTCAATCGAGTTACAAGGCCATCCAGGCGTTACTGAACTTTTTAAAAAGTACAGGCCTGGACTGAAGACTTTGAGCATGCCAAATTGTTTGCCATATGTTTTACATCCTCCTTCTCTCGTCATCGTCACCCATCATGCGTCTCTTTCTTCCCTCGTTCTTTTCCTCTTTCTTTCCCTCTTCCCCTTCCCCCAACGCCGAGTAGCTGGCTAGAGGAATTTACCTCAAGCCGACCTCTCTGCATTTCGTATCATTAAACTTCTCTCTCTCTCTTGCCATCTCCTGTGCTTGAGACTGATTTATGTACTATGTACAAAAATTCAAATGGGAACAAACTGACTATTACTTGTATATGCTGTTTCGTTTTCACGTTTGCTTGCATTTTAAATATTGGCTAAATTCAGTCCACAAGACGTATATGCTAGAAACTACTCTACGCCTCGAAACCAGCTGCAGAGCAAATAAAAGTCGCACTTCCATGTAATTACATGTTACATGCGTTACTAAAGATTATTTCGGTTCAACGTTTCACTTTAGACTGTTGGCATGCGGTGAATAAAAGGTAGCTCATATTTAGAGAGTGGGAAAGGTTAATAACCTGACATGAGTGATCCTACTTTAGTTTAACTTCAGCTGTAAATGATGGATCAAAACTGAACTGAATGATGGAAACTGAACTGTGGAAACAAAAAGCTAGATTAGCATCCTAACTTAACTAGAAAAGCTAGATTTAGCTAGATACTAGATGCAGGAATATTGGAATATTATTTTATAAACATTTACTTTTTCTAATACCGATATTAAAGCAGTGCACTCAACTTGTACCGCAGCCTCCCCAAGTAAGAACATTAGAACCGCTGGCTTCCTGTTCATTCGATGCGGCATTGGAGGGATGAACAGACAAGATGGTGGCAACAACTTGAACAACAACTACTAGCACTGCTACTAAAACTACTATACTACTACTACTACTACTACTACTACTACTACTACTACTACTACTACTACTACTTTTGCTCCTACTACTACTACTACTACTACTATTACTACGACGACGACGAAGACGATGACAACAAAAATGGTGGTGTTCTTTTGTGGAAGAAGCTGCTGTCGCAGTAAATTGATTCAGAGCCGAAGGAATCACTAATTCAACATCCTCATAAAACTGTTCTATTTCTTCATCATCGTGACAGGAAGTTGGGGCGTAGGCTTGCACAACCTTCATTTTATACCTACTATACAGCTTTATTACGAAGACTGCTACCCTCTCATAAATGCTGTAGAATTCATCAATGTTGCACGCTATGTCCTTATGTACTAGAATTCCTACTCCGAATCATCTCCTATCTGGAAGACCTCTGTAGCAGAGGACGTAGCCGTTAGTCAGCACTTTATAAGCCTCATCAGTTCTTCTCACCTCACAAAGCGCAATAATATCCCAGGCAATACCTGATAATTCTTCAAATAGCCCTGCTAAGCTAGCCTTACTCGATAGGGTGCACGTGTTGAACGTTGCCAAGTACAGTTTCCATTGGCGGCCTGTCCGGACCAGAGATTCTGAGGACCAGCTGCCGCGTCGCAGGTCTGACCGCCACCTTGGTCAGGTGCTCCGCAGCCGCTGGGGACTGAAGGCCATGGGTAAACTGTAGGTAAACTGTAGGAGTAGGGGCCGAATACTGCCCCAGGAAGGCCAATTCCCGTTCTGGTGAGGGAGTGACTTTGTTGAAGCTTAGTGGGCCTTCCTAATTTGGTTGCATCTTGATTAGTATAGCCCCACTAGCTCTCGGTGATACTTTTTTGCTGGTGTTAGGTGCCGCTCCATACCTGAAATTTCGCCTTAATTAACACCAAAGGTAGTGAGTTCGACTCCAACCACTGGTTGTAGTTTGAATGCCGTAATCAACTCTATCCTAATTAAACCTGCCTTAGTTAGCGCAGTCGAGGACGGCAGAAAGTCAGGTGGGATGATGAGGTTAGTAAATTCGCAGGGGCAAGTTGGAATACGCTAGCGCAAGACAGGGGTAATTGGAGATCGCAGGGAGAGGCCTTCGTCCTGCAGTGGACATAAATATAGGCTGATGATGATGATGATGAGTTACCTTCGTCCTAATTACCTCTACCTTAATTCACTCTGGCTTAATGAACTTTGCCTTAATTGAGGTCACGAACTGCCTTGATTGGCTCACTTTTGAAACATCGAGGTCACGCCAACACCGACTACGCGAGCTTTCCACATTACGAGCCTTGTAATCATCATAATCATCACCATCATCAGTCAATTTAATGTCCAATGCAGGACGAAGGCCCCTCCCTGCGATCTCCAATGACCCTTGTCTTGCGCTATCTGATTCCAACTTGCGCCTGCAAATTTCCTAATTTCGTCACTCTACCAAGCTTTCTGCCGTCCGCGACTTCGCTTCCCTTCTCTTGCTATACCCATTCTGTAATGGTCCACCGGTTATCCATCCTATGCATTGCACGGCCTGTCCAGAGAGATATTAAATGCGAAGCATTCCTTGGCGAACATTTGCCACTTTGACAGTATCTATCTAGCCACCTAAATCTTGGTGCTCTCATGGTCCATAACTTGCTATTTACCAAAATTGGCAAAGTATGACAAGAGTGTATGACGAACACAAATTATAGGTCATGACATGAATTTCATGACATGCGTGTCATGTAGGTCAAGAAACAGCCGCCTAAAATGACAATGACCCAGCGAAAATAACATTAAAACTCAAAAACCACAGAAATGGGTCCTCACGTGGGTTAAGTGAAGGAAACACTAATGAATGATGGTAGAAGTGATAATCATGAGCATGACTCAGCAAAATTGACAATGACTCAGGACAAAAATGAACACTCAAGAACCACTGAAATCGGTTCGGACGTAGGTACGAAGTGAAGGAAGCACTAAAGCATGGTGCTAGAAGCCATTTTCATGAGCATGACTCAGCAAAAATGACAATGACTCAGCGACAAAACATTAACACTCAAAAACCACTGAAATGAGTTCGGACGAGGGTACTAAGTTAGGCAAACACTAAGGGACGATGATAGAAGTGATAGTCATGAGCATGACTCAGCAAAAATGACAATGACTCAGCAACAAAATTTTAACACTCAAACCATTGAAATGGGTTCGCACGTGGTTACTCAGTGAAGAAAACACTAAAGGATGGTCATAGAAGCCATAATAATGACCGTGACTCAGCAAAATTGCCTGACTCAGCGAAAGTTTAACACTCAAAAACCAATGTAATGTGTTCGGATGTGGTACTAAGTGAAGGAAAAGGCTAAAGATTGGTGGTTGAAATAATAGTGATGAGCATGACTAAAGGCCTTTAGCTAGGCCTTTTAGGCCTACCTAATGGGACTCCTCAGGACTCATGAAATGAATGTCATTACATGCGTGTCATGTGAGTCATGAAACAGCCGCCTAACTATTGTTGCTTTCATGGTCGTTTCGTTAACTTGGTTGGCTCCCCGCTTAGTGCTTCGCATAACATCGATTCCCACAGGGCGTGGGATCTGCCGGCTTTTTTTTTTTTCTGACGATGTGCTCAACGTTCAGGCGGTAGCCGAAACATGCAGTGACTGTGTGGCACTCTTTTGGCGTTTCGGCGGTGGCCTCCAGTTTCGGATACTATTTTGATTACGGATATTAAGGACTTCAGATAAAACGGGAGTTCTTTGTCGGCTTACCAGGGTTTGTTCTGACGGTGTGTGTCTGTGTGTGCAGCGAAAATCGGCAGTGTTTCATTCATTGCAACGCGGTGACCGTTGCCGCGTGGAACCAAACCCTTGCTAGTTTTGTGCACTGCGTCGCCTACCAAGCTCACGCCGCCAATGCCGGGTCCAGCGAGTTTCCTAAAGGACCATTCATACCCGCTCCGCTCGTGACCGCGTGCAAAGATATGGCGAGGATTTTGTTGAGTGAATGCGGCAATGGCGAACTGCATTCGTTTCTGCAAGCAACGCGCATTGCGTGTCTCCGCGAGATTTTACTGGACACGCAACACTTCGCATTGCAACCAGTCGCAAAAATATTTTTCGGCGCCCACCACCAAACACGCCAACTTCTCGTCTCGGCACGTGCTTGTATCACGTCTGCGCTATTGGATCGGACTGGACTGAATGGCCATGTCCAAGCTGCAGGTTGCCAACGCGGCCTTTATTTCGCGCTAAAGATAACGCAAACGAGAAATTTCGCGGCTGGTCGAGCGTTTTGGCGCAGCGTGGCAAAAAATACGAAATTGCATCGAAATGGCACAATTGGCACAGCTGTTGCACCCCTTTAGTAGTGAAAAAAGTAGCTTCATCTCGGAACGACGTGGCGTTGGTAATTGAAGTCTGTTTCAGGGATCACCAGGCATCAGAAGTAATGAGTCAGTCAACATCCGAGAGAAATGTGAAAGACAGGTAATCGAACCGCCCTAGACATGCAACGTGTAAAGGGAGGAAGAAGCGTAATAAAACGCATGTGCATGATAAGACGTGAGCGCCAATTAGAAAGATGAGGAATCCAAAATTCAACCAGAGCCATTCCACGCTGTGCGCGGTAGGCATAGGAGAAAGAGGGAAGCAGAATGTAAGTCGGCAATCGTGGGAGTTTCAGAAAAGGCAGAAAAAAGGAACCAGGTGCAACTGGTAAAATACAAACGGAATATCATTTAGGAATGGCATGCGTAAAATTTCAGTTTTCAGAAATATGGTTAGAAAGAGATAAATGCCAGTTTTGAAGTTAAGGATGTTCTGGAGCAAAGTTACGCGAACTGAGCGCGTTTATACATGTAAAGTGTTTGGGACATTGAACTCGTAAACAGTGTGAACAGTGCATGTGGTGAAATATATGCTGTGCCATCATACGTCTCTTAGTCTATCTATTGAAAATCCGCGCCCCCGAGATCTGTCACAAGATTTGCGAGCCTGTCAGGATACTATTCCGGCCCTTTAACTGATCCTGGTTGTTTAGAGATGGAGTGGGAACATTTGGCGGCGATAGCTAAAGATTTAAACATGCCACACGAGGAGACGATGACGTTTTTCGAGTATGCTCAGCGAGAGAAAGAAAAGCAGCTTGAACGAGCGCACGAAGAGCACAAAATTGAAAAAAAAAACGGCAGATCCCACCCCCTGTGGGAATCGATATTATGCGAAGCAGTGTGCGGAGAGCCTACCAAGTTAACGAAACGATATGAGAGTACCAAGACTTGGGCGGCTGTTCCATGACACATGACGCGCATGTCATGATATTCATGTCATGAGCGCTGAGGAGTCCGTTAGCTAGGGCTAAGAGACATTAAGGCAAAAGCCTTAGTCATGCTCATGACTATGACTTGGACCATCAATATTAGGCCTTTTTCTTCATTCAGTATCACATCCGAACCCATTACATTTGTTTTTGAGTGTTAAAAACTCATTTCGGTGGTTTTTGAGTGTTAATCTTTTTTCGCTGAGTAATTGTCATTATTGCTGGGTCATGCTCATGATTATGACTTCTACATTCATCATTTAGTTTTTCCTTCCCTTACTACCCACGTCCGAACCCATTTCAGTGGTTTTTCAGTGTTAATCTTTTTTTTTGTTGAGTCATACTCATGACTATGACTTCTATCATCATCATTTAGTATTTCCTTCCCTTATTATCAACGTCCAAAACCATTTCTACGGTTTTTGAGTGTTTATCTTTTTTAAATGGGAAGCATTTCTTGGCGAACATGTGCCACTTTGACAGTATTTATCTAATTAGCCGCTACGTCTTGGTGCTCTCGTTGTCGTATCGTTAACTTGGTATTTACGAAAATTAGCATAGTATGACAAGAGTATATGGCGAACATAAATGATAGGTTGCGACCTGAATATCACAACATGTGTGTCATGTAGGTCATCAAATACCTGCCGACGTCTCGGTGCTCTCATAGTCGTTTCATTAACTTGGTAGGTACCGAAATTGGCATAGTTTGACAACAGTGTATGACGAACATAAATAATAAGTCATGACATGAATTTCATAATATGCATGTCATGTAGGTCATGAAACAGCCGCTTAAAATGACAATGACCTAGCAAAACAAATATTAAGACTCAAAAAGCACCGAAACGGGTTAGGACGTGGGTAATAAGGGAAGGAAACACTAAATGATGATGGCAGAAGTCATAGTAATGAACATGACTCTGCAAAAATGACGATGACTCAGCGAAAAAAGATGAACACTCTAAAACCAACGTAATGGGTTCGGAGGTGGTACTACGTGAAGGAAAAGGCTGAAGATTGATGGTCTAAGTCACAGTCATTTGCATGACTAAGGCTTTCGCCTTAAGGTCTTTTAGGCCTAGCCAAGGGACTTCTCAGGACTCTTGAAATGAATTTCATGACAAGCTTCTAATGTAGGTCATAAAACAGCCGCCTAAGTCTTGGTGCTGCCATGGTCGTTTCCTTAACTACGCATAACATACTGCTTCGCATAACATTGTTTCCCACAAGGTGTGGAATCTGCCGGCTTTTCGCTGGGTGATTGTCGTTTAAGGCAGATGTTTCATGACCTACATGACACACGTCATCATATTCATGTCATAACCTATCATTTGTGTTCGTCAAACACTCTTGTCATACTATGCTAATTTTGGTAAATACCAAGTACACGATACGACGATGAGAGCACCAAGAAGGCGGCTAGATAGATAGAAAGAGAGATAGACAGACAGACAGATAGATAGATAGATAGATAGATAGATAGATAGATAGATAGATAGATAGATAGATGCTGTCAAAGTGGCAAATGTTCACCAAGCAAGGCTTTGCATTTAAAAGAAATCTTGGCAATGTATAAACTAGTGGAATTGAATGCGGGCTCCCGTGAAGCAACTAGCACATCAAGGTCGGCGTCATCCGACTCACCTTCTCCCAGACCAAGACAAATTTGCCCCAGGATACTAATGGCACCTTTCGATGAGCGAAGAGATGATCTAGATGCGTATTTGCATCGGTTTAAGAGGATCGCAGTCGGGCAAGGCTAGGAGAAGAGCAAGTGGGCCAGCAACCTGAGCCTGTGTCTAGTTGGGGAGGCTGTGAGTCTGTTTGGCCGGATGCCAGCAGAATAATCGTTAGACTATGAGAAAGTAAAAAAAAAACTTTATTGCAGAGGTTCAAGTTGACCACTGAAGGCTTTCGGGAAAGTTCAGACTGTGCAAGCCAGAAGATTCAGAAACGGGAAAGCAGTTCGCATGCCGTCTGACAAACTGTTTTGAGAGGTGGATAGAGCTGTCCGAAACAAAAAAAAAAAACATATGAAGGAGTTCACGACAAAGTAGGTCTCCTGGGCCTCAGGCACCTCCTTGATTTCCGTCGCCTCCGTCGCCTCCTCGACCTCCATTGCCTCCTCGTCCTGTGGCGCTTCCTCGGCCTCCGGCGGCTCCTGCGCCTCCTGGGGCTCCTGGGCCCCCGGTGCCTCCTGCGCCCCCGGCGCCTCCTGAGCCCCCGTCGCCTCCAGCACTCCCGCCGATTCCTGCGCCCCCGGCGCCTCCTGCGCCTCCTGGGCCTCCTGGGCTTCCTGGTCCCCCGGCACCTCCGTCGCCTCCGTGGCCTCCTGGGACTCCAGGGTTTCCTGCGGCTCCTGCCTTTCCTGCGACTCCTGGGGCTCCTGGGCCTGCTGCGTCTCCTGGGCCTTTCGCAAGACGGAGTTATCACTTTTCCTGTCTACCGCGCGTTCACTCGCACATTTCACTCGATTAAAATTGGGTGCATCATTTCACTTTTTAGACAAGGTCAATTTTGGTATTCGATTGTAACGCGAGGATTGACTTTAGATAGCAAAAATCTGGAAAAAACCTCGCGTTACAATCGAGTAAAAATGATCGTTTTGTGAGCAGAAGTTGTAAGCCCCATGAAAGAGCCGATAGTGATTTAGTGCTTTGAACAGTGTGTAATCTTTTTGTGAGCACTCATACAGTGCTCTCGAGGATGAACTCCACACATTGCGAACAGTTGAGGGCAGTATCTTAGCGCCCATGAGCAATAACGAAAGAAATTATTATGGCAGACACTACGAATGGTAATCTTCCAGTGACGAACTGCGTGTGTGTGTGTGCGTGCGTGCGCGTGATTTCCTCTAATCATTTGATGTAGTTCTCTCATACATGCGTGTACAAAGAGACATACAGGCAGAAACATGCCTACACTTACAAACAAGCCCACACTGCGCATAGCAAAGCAGACGCACCGACACACGTACACGTACCATGAGCATTCACACACCGAAATACTCACAGACACGCAAGCACGCCTACACGGAACTGCGCCAAAGCCCAAGCGGATAATACTCTGGCACTATTTTTCGTGGAAATAATGAGCCCCACTCTCAGCGCTGGTCGTGTATATGCACATGTGCTTATTCTTGATATTTGTTGGTTTCGGTGGCTTTTTTTTAGAATTCCCTTTTAATAGCTCGTTGCATGTTGCCAGAGCCGGCAGGAGCAGCAGAATGTTCCGAAAGTAGGCGGCTTCACTGTCATGTACGGTGCATTCTACTGGCCTTTGTTTTCCGCCGCGGATCAATCTTGCATTAGCGGCGGCGCAGAATGTGTGGACACTCGGACGCAAAAGTTGGAGTGAAAGACCGTGGTGAAGCACCAGCGTAGGTGCACTGCCTAATTAAGAACAATAAGAGGGCGAAATGAAAGTTCGTTTCCTTGTACAAAACAAAGAAAAAGCCCTTTAGCAAGGGATGTTTCCAACACAGTGTGTAATCGTTGCAAGATATGTAACACACGCCTTCCTAATCAGTAAAGGTGCGAGGGCGATGTCGGAAATTGCATTTGGGAACTTGAAAGACATATAATCGTAATATCTCTCGATCACATTCGTGATAAGTTCACATTTTACGTGGTAGCAAAAAACATGTAATTTAAATTGTGATTAAAAAGAAGCTCTTCAATAACAACCGGAGAAGTTCGCCTACAATGCTGTGCTCTGGATGAAAACGATCACAAATGAAACTATAAGTGCCGATCACACCTAGGGTTGCAAACCGTCCCGTATTTATTGGGAAGGTCCCAACTTTTAAGCTGATGTCCCGAGTCCCGACTTGATCTATTCTGGACGGCCAAATGTCCCCATCTTTTCTTTTTGCTACTGAATAACAATATAAATTCAAAATTTACTCTTTGAACATTCTGACAGCTTAGTTGCGACTTCTCTCTTGTCTTCTCTTGCATTATCGCAAGCATAAAGACGGTTTCTTTTAATGCGATCAGCATTCTTTACCCATTTCGTGGTATGTATGTTTGTATCTAAGCACCAGTGACCAAGTTGTCAGCTAGTTTGTGCCACTACATATGTGGTGGCTGCTGTCTCGCGAAGCCGACAAAATGGGCCTAATAGCTTGCTGATGGCTACTGCCTGGACTAGTGAACAACTTTTATCATTGGGTATCCGCAAGTGGGGTGTGTTAGCGAACCGACAAATTCGGCACTACGTATGTGATATGTGTGCATGTCCATTTGTGGTCAAACCCCCAGAATAAATGTGCGAAAGTGACACAAGGGGTATGTAGCTTTAAATACAATCGGAACCGGGTACATCGAATCTGAAGGGGATCACAAAATAAATTCGATAAATAGTAATTCGATATATAAAATTTAAAAATTTATACAGAAAACTTCAATTGGATTTTACAGCTGTTCAATATATACAATATTTCGTCATATGTGGGTTCGATATACCCTGGTTCCGACTGTATCAAAAAGCGATGACGCCTCATCCACAAATGACACCTCCGCGTCGAGGGCGGCCGCTTGATGCAGAGCCATTGAAACGAAGTTGCAGCCAGGACACAAGAGATACTACAGAGTTTCTGCTGGGGTGCAGATATTACAAGATTTCCTGTGTCATGGTTTCAATTGGCATTGCGGTTGGCAGCTCAATTGCTACTTTATGCGTCTGCAGTGGCGATATGTGTGTCGCTACATTCCTTTAATGCTAATCGCATTAACGCCGACATTCGTTATCGTGAGATTGGTTCTGCCGGAAATTTTTCGTTGCGGTGCTTTACTTCTGTTGTATGCTCTAATCATTGAGAGTACCTCCACATGTACTATAGTAGCGGTGGTGGCAGACAGGCACTACGGCAACTTCACCCCTAGAAATTGCAACAATCCAGGACTAAAGAAATTAGAGCGTTTTAGTATTGCGAAAAATGTTTGCGTTAGCGTTAGCGTGTTACGCACGCTAAATCTTTGCGGAGCGCTGTTCGATAGAGTTTTAGTATAGCGTAAGAAAATGATGCGCCACTAAGCGCAAAACTTCGCCGCGCCATCTAGCTGCGAGTAGTCAAAGCAGCAAACTGAGCAGCTCGACAACCAAACTAGCCTTGTGGATCCACGCCAAGCCTTGAAACGAGCCTGCATGTCAAGCGCTCGGGCTACAGTGGCTAGAATGGGGAAGTGTGATGAACGCGCCGGCTCGCGCGTGCCCCTTTGGGAGGAAACCGCCAGGTGGCGCTGACACACGCTTATACGTAAAGCCCCTATTTATATAGGGGCTTTACTTATACGTCGGCCGCGACGGCGGCTAGCAGCCGCAGTGAAGGGCGCTGCGTGGAATGCGATCGTCTGCGCGCGCAGCCGAATATGCAATAACAAAAAAAGAAAGCTTCGTAATATATATTCTCGCTCGTGCATGGCGGCAAATGGCGATAGAGTGGCTATGCTAGACCTTTCGTAATTGAACGGCGCCAAGGTAACAATCCGATTGAGCGTGCGTGGATGGTAGAATGTAGCTTGCTTTAGACGATTTACTCCGGCTGACGCCTTAACGAACGCTAAGCAAGAAAATTCCCAGTGGTAACTCGGAAGCAAACATTTTATTTTTTGCGCACTGTTTATGCAAACATCTAATTTTTGAAGAGTGGCTCACAATCCGTTTAAAACAAACCATTCTCCATCCTCGATTATTTTTTGCTACGCGACGCACCTGAGCTGGTGCTTTTTTTCTCACGAGAAAAAAAATGTTTTAAATTGTTCACAAACTGTTCAAACAGAACGTTGTTAGCCTTATATTATTCTCTGCTAAGTGACGTGACTGACGAGTGACGCTTCAGGTGCTTCTTTTCACGGGAAGACTCTCTCTCTTTGTTGAGTGACTTCGTGTAGAAGAGAAAACGGATGACCAAAAATAATCTTGTAACTTGGTTGATATGGCTGGGGCCATGCGGTGCACAGCCCAACATGAGGTCGTTTGCCTGCAGACAGTAGACAAGCGCTTCCAAGCCGTTGTAACTGAACCACATCGAAAACAATGGTTTCAAGGGCGTCTATACAAATGAGAAGAGTTTCTCCGAAGGGTGAATGAGGGCCCCATTGACGCAGAGCTTGGTGAACATCGCCACCTGTTCGATGGCTTTGCCCGTGGCAACAAGGAGCTCGTCAAAACATTTCCTGCACACAGACTACAGGGTATATATTTACCCTGTCATGCAGAAGACTAGCCGCGAATGGCTCATCTTTTCAGGGTAATCATGGTCGGGTAGCATTGCGGATTCAAAACGACAGACTGGGGGGCAAGCTGGTATGATATTATTTACACAGTACCGCAGAACCACACGGACGGCGAAGGAAACAGACGGGACACAGCGCTAAGAACTGACTGTCTGTCGCGTTAGGCGCCTGTGTCAGTTGAACTTGCTCGGTTGATTTGTCTGTGTGTCTTCCTTGTGTGTCGATATATATATCTGCTCTCGTCCAATAAACACTCAGTTGTTAGCGCTGCGTTCCGTCTGTTGCCTTCACCGTCCATGTGTTTCTGCGCTATATACTGCGTAAATAACGCATTGTGGTCTTCTTTATGATGTGAGAAACTTCTTCAACCTTCCCACTATCCAGCAGTGCGTCCAGTTCATGGTCTGCATCCTCAATGCTGAGGAGAAGTGTCAGATGATTCACAGTTGGCACTGCTGGGAGCTTTGACCAAATTGTAGAAACTATGACATTTCACGGTGAGCAAAAATTGGGCAGCAGCACGATGGTAGCAGCCAGACACGAAACAATTTTTTCGCACCATTAGTACACATATAGACTTGCTGCAGCATAAAAAGAAACGAACGTAACTTTCCACAGGTCAGGGCGGGCGGCGTCACTGCAGCAGCAGAGCCGGCGCGACTCGCATCGGGCGACGTGTCAACGACAGCGCGCGCCCCCTCGCGGTTCCCTGCCGGCGGCTTCAATGCGTCCCATAGGCGCTGCCGGTCGCGCGGCACACTTCCCCATTCTAGCCACTGTACTCGGGCCGAGGGCGCCGCCATGTTTGCAACGCTAAAAACTTAGCGAGCGTTTAGCGTCTCCGCTATATTCGAAAAATAGCAGACGCACGCTACGCGGAAAACTGAAATAGCGTTCTGAGCATGCACAGTATGACCCCGCTATTTTTTTGCGTTTAGCGTGGTGCCATTTCCGCAATACTAAAACTGTCTATTAAACAGCTTTATTGCACGTACAGACTGTTGGCTCCTGGCAATAACAGGGTCAGTCATTGCCATCTGTGCTTTGTAAACACTGATTTCACTTTCATTCTTCTACTCGTATCATCCGCCATCGAGTGGTCACTCGTCGTGATAACGGCGGCACGGCGATGTCCGAGTCAATGACGCAGGGCGAAAACAAAAGACAGAAAATTAAACTGATGTCGCAGAATATGTCCGGGACTTGCATTCACACCAAAAAACACTTTGGCGAGACGCAGCACTGCACTGACGTAGGGTGAAACGCCTTGAGTGTCAAGTACCTTGTTTTGCAGCTACTCGATGTTCATTTTTGCCGGCTATATGCAATTTCAGCGTCGAGAAGCTTTAACAAAACCCCATGCGTCTCTTGTTATTGATGTCTGTGAACAGTGCACTCGTTCTTCTTCTTTTGTAGGTTTTCAAAGAGGGAATTGTTCGCCCTCTTATACAGTAGAACGACAGTCAACATACTGAGGTCGGAGCTGTTGACAATGCGTATTGGCACTGTTGTTTACTTCTATGCGAGGCAATGTGCAATGCTCACTACCAGAAACCGACGTTCAAAAGCATATGGCCCTTATTATGCCGCGATGCCTGCCTGCGAGATCTTAAAATTACTCGAACACTAGGCCAGAATCACCTCCGGGTGATCGTCGACGCATGATTTCGATTAAGCGATTTACAATAACAAGTTATTACTCAACCGACATACGAAGTCACTTAGCCACGTGCAAGTGCCAGCGTAGTGCACGCGATGTGTGCTATAGAAGCACTATTTCTACGTATATCTATATGCATAATGTATCGCATAATCATATCACTCCCAATAGATCACATAAATAATGAGCGGTCTGTTTTGGGCTCGGTTCCAGTGGCTAGGGCGTGGTGGTATTTTCCGTATTCTAGCTGGCTGTTCATAACTGCATGCGGTTTGTGATGTACAATTCAAGTGATGACGCTAGTACGGAGCATGACGTTCATCTACTGTATTGAAATGACGCAACGACTGGCCTAAGTATTGCCCAACGCACGGAGGAGTGGAAATTATCCATGCTAGCTGCAACGCCATTTCTTCATTTCTTCCTTCCCATTTTTTTGGTCTATTTAGGCTATATTTATTACAACATTGCCTTGGGACATACGGTTATATCATGAGGAAATGCCTGACCTGGCCGGGCCACCGTTGCAGCAAAGCAACTATATGATACAGTATACAGACAATCAGATTGGGCAGCAGAACCAACGAATCCTGCATTAGCAAGACTTGATTCAGTTAACGTGAGCTTTACTTCAGTGCACTGTTCATTCACCGAAAATTCTGTAACGTTAAGAGGGGCCACTGTAACCATGGTGAAAGGGGTGTTTTCAGGTAGCCCATTTATGGCTACAGAATCTGCTGCTGGCACAGCTTATCGGTAATGTGCAGTGCCATGCTCTATAGACATTAGAAGTTTCTAGCATTAAATAGTGCAAAAACAAGTAATACGAATGCTTATCAACTTCTAAAATTTTGCACAAACAAAGTACACGCGCGACACACTGGACCAGCATACCTCGGGTTAGGGCCACCTTCTTTGGGTCGACATTCACAGTTTTTTGCAATGTCAGCAAGCCCTTTGTTAGCAAACCGCCTTAGAATAATACCTTCGTTGAAAGAAACGTTTCATGATGTATCCTACTCTTCGCTGTTTACCAGCTGCGCCAGAGAATGCCGCAACGGTTATCGCCCTAATAAATCTAGAATGGAGAAAGCAACAAACTGTTCTTGGTGCGTTTTGTGGCACTATCTTAGTCTTTTGCTTAGAAGGCAATATAACCAAATTATTTATGGTCACGGACCATCTGCTCGACGGGTAAGCAGGGTCCTATAAAGGTCTACGGCCATCATTTCCAAATGCGTCTCCACAAACGTATACCTCGGGCTGTGCTATGAGAGCAGATGAGCATTTAGCCCTATATTAGCTCCTTTCGGTGTGTGCTGCGACGGCTTGATTTAGGCCCCTGCCGTCTACTCGGAGTCTTTTTGTATCACTGCTATGTTCTCGTAGATGTAACATTTATTTTTAACCTGATAGCAATTTTATGGACCCCCAAAGTGCAGTCGCATCACCGGTGCCACCATTATGTCACGCATTTAAACAGTAAGAGGAGTGTTATAAGGTGCCTAGAGGAGCGAAAAAATTTTCAGGGCACCCCTGGCCAGAGTTTCTCGACCAATTAAAGTTCTTGTCTCCGTCACTCGACTGCAAGGACAACGAATCCAAATGGGCACGCTCCGTCAACCGGCTCTGCAGTGTCGCCAAGGCCGAGCTCTGCCTTCTGTTGCTGCCGTTAGCGTTGTGCACACAAACGCTAGCGTTTCTGCCGAGATGCAAACTCGGACATTTCATCTCATCCCGTGAACCATCGAGAAATATGAGGCTTGCAGTGCCGCTGGCTGCACTTCCAATCACGCTGGCGTTTTCAGACGCCTGGTATAGCCGCCGGGGCTCTGTTCTTGCTGCACCGCAGCAGTTTTCTAGCAGACGACGTCACGACAACAACTAGTATCCACGTATTGTAACACCTTCCGACGAGCCGGAGTGCAACGCTAAGCCTTGCTCTCTGTGATTCCATGTTTAGAAAGAAGTGCGAATTTTTTACAGCGAAGCTCTCTAGTTGGTCGGGATTTTTCATGGCGTGTTCACCCCAAAAACGGCTGGTGGAAACCGGGTTGGGTTTTTTTAGCTTCCGCGTAACAAAATTATGGTTTCTTATATATTCGAATTACAATCCGATGCTACCATGTCTGTAGGTCGTGTGCAAGTCATACTGTATGAATTTTCGGACACATTTTACTGGTACCCGGCCCAGCCCGTGGTCCGGGCCGGGCCGGGTTGGGCAGTTTTTTCACGGGCTCGGGATGGGCTCGGGCACGAAATGGGTTTTTTGACCGGGGCCCGGGCCGGGCTCGGGTTTTCTGACGCGGGCCCGGGCCGGGCTCGGACTTTCTGGTGGTGTGCATGTAACGTGCAGCAAGTTATCTTCGCACGTCTCGACTATGAAAAACATGTCTTTTTCGGTCTCGGGCCGGGTTCGGGCCGGTTTTAAGCCGGGCTCGGGCCGGGCTCGGGCCTAAGGTAAAGGCGTTGTGGGCCTGGCCGGGCGGGTAACGTAGATTATTTCGGGGCCCGGGCCGGGCCCGGGTCTCGCCATAAAATTTTGGTCGGGCTCGGGCGGGCCGCGCAACGTAAAAACGGGCCCTGGCCGGCCCGGGCTGACAAAATCGGCCCGTGCAGTGCTCTAATTTGTACACACTACAGAGCGAAATGGGAAAAAACCATCTTTATTCGTGAAAATGGCTCATTGACCTTAGCAGCAAATATGGTTAGAGGCGAGGGACAAATATAGATAATGATAAATAAATAAAAAGATAACAGGCACTCGTAGCCACCCTGACTGTAAAGCGCATATTCCGTGTGGAATTCCGTAAGTAGTTGATCGTTCACACGGCTGGATGAATGAATGAATGCTATGAGCGTCCCCTTAGAAATGAAGCGGTTCGTTGCGCCACCAAACTGTCTTAATATTTTTACCTGTCGTACCTATCTTTCTTTCTTTCTTTTTCTTTTACAAACGTAAAATTTCCTGCATGAAGGTTTCTGAACCCTTAATTGGAACTTTGTTCCCTCCAATTTTGGTGGTCTGCCTATTTTTCTGCCGCCAAATCTCCAATAGGCTTTACTAATTTCTGTTGTGAACATGTTCACTTTTCCCCTGCTATCCCTGAACCCAAGAGCTTCAAGGAGGCAAGCGGAGCCTAAACATATAGCCGGGTAGGTATTGTTGCATTCGAATAAAACATGTTCCTTCGGTTCCCTAGCTTCACTGCAGCAAGCACATGCTTCGGCATTGGTCTGTGTGGGTGGCCTCCATTGATGTAATGTCACATCCCTTGCGAAGTAGGCTGTACTCACCGCAAGATGGCCAAAGGCTCACAGGCGGAACTATAATGAGGATGATCGTAATGATAATATTGCTTTTCTCGAAAGATTGCACGTGGGTGTTATGCTTGCCAGCAAGATGTATGAAAGCACAATTGAAACCGATACTAAATCAAATGACGTAATGTGACTAGGCGAAATTTTCGTCTTCTTTGCAGTATCGAGCTCCTTTTTGGTCTACGCATTCACTCGCCCCAGCAGAATATATTCCAATACACATTGTGGTACCTGCTTCTTTATTCCTTCTTTGTCAGCTTTATCTTGTTTTTTCTCTGTGTTTTTTCCCTCTTACCGCTAGAAATATGCTCATGTTCAGTGCTTTGATGCCTAAACAATTTATTTCAGGATATAGTATTCGCAATGTATCGCGATAATAAACTTATAGTCTCATCACCGGTACCTTGAGTGTATGTATAGCAGTAGTAATTGTTCAGACAATTTTAGAGAATTCTTATGTGAAACTTCAAAAACGCAGCTCAAAGAACGCGGGTGAAAGCAAGAATTTTCTATTTTTTGTATAACTACTCGGAGTAAAAAAAAGCATATCTGAAATAACCAAACTATGCACCTGGTTCCTAGGTCCCAACATTTCAAAAGGAAACTGTAATCACAATAACATCGCTTTAATGTACTTTAGGCCGTACACAACGCGTTCAGTATTAAGCGGCGACTAACCAGAAAGCATACTCGACTCATTTATCGTCCTATACCGTAGCGGGGCACCTACACGTTCGTAATAAGTTGTGCGATAACTATAGTGTAATCTCATCCGAAACGTTTTCCACGTGGTTACTTAGTGCAATAATATCTGATAGCAGAGACAGAATGACTTTTATTCCAAAATCCACCACACCATGCTATTCCAACATATAACACCATGCTAAGAGGTGGAGGCGAAAATCACAGTCTTCTTAACAGAGACTTATGCACTAGAAGTAATTTTGATTGCGATAACGGCGTCCCTATCATGGTTACCGTAACCCAGCGTGCATAGAGGATACGCCTGGCACCCAATATGTGCAGATATCTTCATTATTTCCTTGCAGTTGTTGATTGCGTTACATCGTAGCATCGCGTCTGTATATCGAAGCTTTATATTTCAGATGTCGCTTTCCGTACACATAGGGGATGTGTTGTCGATAGTCAACAATTGGCATACAGGGCATACTGAGCCAAAAGTCATCCGCCTATTGACGTTATGCCCTTTAGCATTTGGTGTCTTCTCATTTGGTCATTTGAATGCGAGCGGTAGACACAACCCCACTATAAGCCTCCTTTCTTTAGCAGTTGCACGACCGTCATCTAACTCACAATGTTTACCACCCTGGCTTTTGTTACGTAGGTTTACCACCCTGGCTTTTGTTACGTAGGCTTAATGACGACGCTCTCGGCTTAGATATGTTACTTTTGGGAGCTGTAAGGCTAAGCCATCTTCTGCCGTCCAATTTTTTGGCAGATGTTGTATTTCTTCAGATGTGCCAAGCACAGAGCTTGAGTAAGAGAACTGATAGTAGTCGTCAGCTGATTTTCGACACCTATGTTGGCGATTTGTATTAATAACTGCTAGATTGCACAGCGTACGAAGAAGGCGGAGCAAGTGCCGGCAACGTTGCAAGGCTAGGTCCACCTGAAGTCCCCAGATTGTCTGGCTGAAAAAAAGCAAAAATTTCTAGGGACTTTAGGTCCGCCTGCAGCAAGCAACACTTCTCCTAAAACGTTATAGGCACTCGCGAAAAGTAGCGCGCGCGCGCGTGTTGTGTGTGTGTGTGTGTGTGTGTGTGTGTGTGTGTGTGTGTGTGTGTGTGTGTGTGTGTGTGTGTGTGTGTGTGTGTGTGTGTGTGTGTGTGTGTGTGTGTGTGTGTGTGTGTGTGTGTGTGTGTGTGTGTGTGTGTGTGTGTGTGTGTGTGTGTGTGTGTGTGTGTGTGTGTGTGTGTGTGTGTGTGTGTGTGTGTGTGTGTGTGTGTGGCGACACGCTCTGCGCATAATTCGATGCGCAGAGAGAGATACGCGTCTCCGATGTACTGCGTCTCTGCACCGCGTCACCACCACAGCGTCTCCCGAGATATGCGTCACCGACGTCTGCTATAAAAACAGGCTGGCCTGCTTGGAAGGGGTGCCTTTCCCTTTCGCCTCCCAGACGAGGGTAGCGTCGGTATGCTCGTCCGCTGCCGTTGCTAATCGAATAAGCAGTGTTACATTTTCATGTTGGGATTCGCCCTTCAGCAGACGCGACATCCCACATCTGGTGACCCGGAAAACGCACAATAACGCCTCGCCATGGACGAGAACGACGCCCTCCAACAACAGCTGGAGCTTCTCCAGAGGCAACTTCACACGCAGCAGGAGGTGATCCAGAAGCAAGAGCAACAGCTTCAGGAACGGCACCGCGAAGTCAATGATTCCGTGCAGCAGCATCCTGGCGACGCCTCCGCAAATCTCGCCGCGCCTGCCGGCTTCGCCGAGGTCGTTAGAACCCCGGCAGATGACATCCCGCACGCTGCCCCGCCCAACGTCTGGCGCGTCGCTGTCAAGCTTCCGCCGTTTTTGGCCGACTCGCCCGAGGTATGGCTTGCCAAAGCGGAGGCCCAGTTCCCCCTCGCGCGCATCCCGCAAGACCGGACCCACTACAATTAGGTCGTCGCCCACCTCGATGCCCGCGACGCCAACGAGGTCCGGGATATCCTTGCCAACACACCAACGGCCAATCTTTATGAACACCTCAAGAATGAACTCATCCGCCGCCTGTCACTCTCGGAAGACCAGAAGGTGCGACAACTCCAGTCCGCAGAACTCACCGAACTCATGCCTTCGCAGCTCCTCCGCCAATGCGTGCTCTCGTGGGCAACATGGAAGTCCCGGATTCCCTATTGCGAGCACTTTGGCTTCAGCGACTTCCACCGCATTTCCAGGCAATTATGCAGGCTCAGCTTACGCTACCTCTAGACCAACTTGCCGGGATCGCTAATTGCGTCATTCAGGTCTCTTTGCCGCAGTTGTCGCCCACCATCCAGGCTGTCGCCGAGCTTGCGCGCCGCATCGTCGATATAAATCGACAGCTCAGCACCATTCAATGACGCCTGTATCAAGAGTTGCCGACATGCTACTCGCAAAGCCATCGCCGTAACACCGCCCCGTCGCAGCAGCCTGGTGACGACGACCGGTGCTACTACCATCGACGCTTCGGGGACAGAGCACGACAAAGTCGATCACCCTGCTCCGCTGGACATAAGGTAAACGCCAACGGCAGCTCGTAGACACAGCTGCGAGCTGCCAACCTGGAGGCCGTCGCATCTTCGTCACCGACCAAATGACAAAGCAGCGGTTCCTTGTCGACAGCAGTTCCGATATTTGCTGCTACCCACGAGCGCATCTTGAAAGTACTCGCCCCCCTACGTCTTTCGAGCTCAACGCGGCAAATCGGTCCACAATCAAGACTTACGGCGACGGTGTAAAAATAAGCAACAGAGGTGCTAACACTCTCCACACAACGCGCGGGAAAGCATCGCCCATTCGCGTCCGGATTATGTTCGGCTTGGTTACAGCTCGGTCGGCACGGTCGTAGAGGGCGCTTCGAAATGCGGTGCCAGCCTCGACGGGAAGGCGCGTGCTGCCGCTGCTTCGTCTTCCTCTTGCATGTGCGGCCGCGCTGTTTCGAAGGCACGCTTTTTGTTCGCGCGTGGTTAATGAGCTCGTGCTTGGGTACTGTCGCCGCGGGCCATCGACAGAGGTGGCAGCCGCCTTCTGAAGGGTGCTTGACATGGCTAGAAAGTGGTTCATTCCGAACTGCAATTCTGGATACCGGACTTGTGCGGAGCATGTGCCTTTATTCAAAGCGCCGTCCGAAAGCGGTCGTCTAGAGCAGTGGCGCAGTGCAAATCTGAGGGCAGACCGAACGCTAATGCCTACCGACCATGTCTGCGCTAAAATCCCTAGAAATTTTACTGGTGAAGCGCCTTAGGGCCGAGCCTTGTCCCCCCCCCCCCCCCCCCCCTCGTCGTCGTCGTCGTCCGTAGCTCTGGCTTGCATGGAGTCCACTAGGGCCGCCGCGGTGCACAAGGGCGCTCGTTACCGACGCCCGCTCTCTTTCTCTGTTGAGCCATAAATGATAATGGTCTGTGCACACGGGCGTTCGTTCCCGACGCACGCTCTCTTTCTCTCTTCAGCCATGGATGATAACGGTCGCTTCTGATAACGGCGCGCCCGCTATGGATGAAAAGGCGAAAGTGGCGGCTCAACTGCAAGCGGAGTCGAGGGCTCTCAAAGCTACTGCAGTACGGCGATGCAGACAACAAGCGGACCCGGAGTCTAGAGCGCGGGAAGCTGCAGCAAAACGGCAGCGCCGGCAAGTGGACCCGGAGCTGAGGGCTCGCGAAGCTGCAGCAGCACGGCAACGCCGGCATGCGGACCCGGAGCTGAGGGCTCGCAAAGCTGCAGCACTACGGCAACGCCGGCAAGCAGACCCGGAGCTGAGGGCTCGCGAAGCTCGCGCTTCAACCGAGCATTGTCGCCAACAACCTCAGGTAGAGAACGCTTCCGGCGTTTTGCCGTCGCTTCCCGTGCTATCGCCGCCTCTGGATCCGCTTGCCCGCGTCGGGGGATTCACGGTCAAAGGTGGATACACACGCGAGGGCAAAATCCCGCCTGCTCCGCGGGCCAAACAGTCACGTGATCACTTGAATCCGGCGCAGCCGAGTTAGGTCGCATTCCCACAGCCGGAGCGCCGTTTGCGGAATCCGCGTGCTTACTCTCGACTCCAGCGCTTATTAGCAGCTGCACGTTTGCATACTCGGCGTGCTCTATATTCCAAAGCGCTGTGAATCTCTCAACAAGAGCCAAAAAAGTTAGGGTTGCCTCGTCACTTAGCGTTCTCTTGTGCACCTCACTCATGTTGAAGTTACGCAGGCTGCACGGTCTGAGTAAATAGAAATGCGCGCGCAACCATGACTCGCCTTTCTCGCTGCAACACAGCAAAAGCACGTGCGGTCACTGCTGCACAACAACAACACACGTGGCTTCAAGCCGACAGCACGCCATCGTAGCCACGCCGATCTGTCCAATGTTGACAGATTTAACGATGACTACGCTACATTGACGTCAGACGACCGCCAAACGGACGGATGGAAATGCCGGCGAGCATTTTAAATCCGGACCGCGAGCGGAGGAGGCCGGACTAGGCGAGGGCGGCACGTTTTGATGGCGCACGCATCACGTGATACGCCATCCGCAGCGAAAATTCCTCCTCCGTCCGGTCGTGTGAATGCACCTTAACCGAATGATCCCCCGGTGCTTCGCCCACTCATCATCATTCACTTCGTGGATATGCGGTGTTTTTTTTTGTGTGTTTTTTGCTTTCTTTAAGTAGCGACAAGAAATTGAAGCACCGCCGACGAATCTTATTGAGCGGCGCTCGTTCCGGCCGCCATGTTCTTCCTAACGCTGTTCCACCGCAATCATTTGCACGCTGCTGCGAGCAGCGTAGACAGCAGCGGCCGTTGACGGTCGCATGCTATCTAGGAAGATAATGGCGGCCGACTGAGTACATGTCGCTACTTAAAAAAGACCAGAAAATCTAGGGACTTTAGTCTGCGCCAACCATTTTTCCGAGGATACGATATCGACCGCATAGTATGCGCAGCTCGATAATAAGGTTCCCACCTTATTTCCGAACCGTCCAAAGAACCTCACGCGGTCAAATAAACCTCGAAAGCTGCTGGGAAAGAGAGAAGATCCTGTATGCCACGGCAGTTTGTGCAAATTTTGCTGCTTGTACAAGATATTTACTGGGTGGCTTAACTATCATGTATCAAGATTTTAAAAATATGGAAATGTCACGTAGCTGGACAGGGCCAACGTAATGTTGTCTGCCGTCGCTTGGAGATGCTCAAAATATTTTTTTTCATTCCGCCTAGTTACATAGCTATTTTCATAATTGATTAATCAACTTTTCTAATGCTTCAATTGGATAAAAAGTGTGAACGAGAGAATTGTACAGCAACATGGAAAACTCTCGAATTGCCGCGCGACTGGCCGCTCGAGGCACTTTGCGTGTATTTGTGGGCTTCTTTCACGCTCGGAAAACACTTTTACAGCGTAAGCTGTTATGGGCTTATTATAATAGCCGTTTCGGGTCGCGATGATGCCGAAGCCGCTATCGCATGCGAAAAAAGTACCCGCTCTCCGCCGGGATAGAAGCCAGGCCCGCTGCGTGGGAGACGGATACTCTACCACTGAGCCACGCAAGCTTTTTTTTTTTTTAGGGGCGAAGCTCCTTAGGGCGTGAGTCTGTCCTTCCTCCGATGTAGTATGTAGCCACCTGTAGTTTTATGAAGTGTTCACTAGATGGCGTAAGTGTCGATCTTTCTATATATAAGTGTATCTAATGTCACTAGATGGCGCTAGTGTTTCGTATAGTTGACGAGAAAACCTACAATGTAGTGCGACGGGTTACCGCTAGGGGGTGTTATAAGGAAAGGTACTCGCTCTTGGCGCACTTTCTCTTTCGCTCGGAGTCGCCGGATAGGAGACAAGGCTGTGGAGCGGAGAGCAGGGAAGGCGGCGGCGGCGCGCGCTCGCAGGCAGAATCCTGCGGTGAGAGCCCGCGAGGCCGCGGCTTCACGACAGGCAGCGCGGCGGCGGCGCGAAGACTCAGGCGTTCGCGAACGCGAAGCAGCGGCGTTATCCAACCGTTATCCCTTCATTTCACGGACCACAGAGCCGTGGTAATGAAGGGACTCTGCAAACCAAGCATCTAAGAAGAAGCGTCTAAGAAAATAAAACGTATTGTATATATACACACACTGTTTCTCACGTGTTTACTTGATCATATAATGGGCGAATTACTCGGAGTATTCACGGTTTACCGATGATACCGCCGGAGCTTCGCCCCATCATCATCATTCACCTCGTGGATATGCTGTGATTTTTTATTGCGACAGCAATTATATGGACACTTCAACCGGATTTCTGCCGTCGCCGTTGCCGTCGCCGTGAGGTTCCGTATAGATAAAATATTCGCCGCGCGCCGTATGCTCCAGCGGAAGCGTGCGGGGACGCGCGCTATCACGGAGAGCGAACGCACTCAATCTCCCACGCACAAGCAAGGAAGCGGAAAGCCAGCGCCGGAGGGAGCAGGGGGGGGGGGGGGGCACTTCTCTGCCAACAACCGCGCTCGTCGCTCGTCCGCACAGTCTCTTATCTCTCCCACGCGCAAGCAAGGAAGCGGGAAGCCAGCGCCGGAGGGAGCGGGGCGGGGGGGGGGGCACTTCTCCTCTGCCAACAACCGCGCTCGTCGCTCGACCGCACCGTCTCTTATCTCCACACGGCTCTGACTTTTATGCACTGTGCATTCGCCGCTCAGTTTCTGTTGAAGCGATAGACCGCACGTACCTTCGCCCGCTGCAGCGTATGGGCTTGCTGCCAGCGTTTTGACAGTCGTTGTCTGCAGTCATTCAGTGTGATCTATGCATGTTTGTTTGTGCGCGCTCACACCACGCTTGTTCATTCAGTTAGTAATAGTCGGGCTACATTTTCCAACGCACGCTACACATGTAATGCTGCCCGGATCGGCAGTGCAGCGCTACAGGTGTGTCCCTTCGCACGCGCTGCCCACGGGAAGCGCTTCTCATCAACACCACCGTTTCACACGCGCCTTCTCGTGGTCATCGAGTCTCCATGTCGGTCTACTTACGCCGCAGCACACCTGCTTACTTAATCAGCTCATGTTTACTACAGTTTATATTGCTACCAAAGCCGCTCACCTTACTTCGTATGACATTGCTGTGTTGCTATCGCATTCATTGCTTCGCCCTTAGGGCGAAACTGTGACATTTTTTTTGTTTATTGCCTCGCATGCCACAGATCTTACGAGCGCAGAAGAACATACTAACGGTTCACCGATATAAGATACTGAGCCACGCAAGCGCTTGCTATCCGAGAGCGGGAAAATGTACTATATAAACGCGCCCTATGCAAGCGCGCAGGCGCAGACGACGAGATGCGATTCAGACGCGGAACGCAAACAACGCGGTCCCAAGCCTCCGCCGGCATGGTGACTCCATCTAGTTAAGGCGCCGGCAAACGCAACCTTTCAGACACTGTAAATTTTGCTGCCGCCTTAACTAGATGTCGCTAACATACGGACGGACGTAGGGAGCGTTGCATGTAGGCTCCCTAGACGGACACTCGGGATCACGTTGATTGCGCTAGATTGGGCGCGTTGCAATGGGAGCGAATGTGACAGCCGTAGTTGCATTGTCGGCTGCTTGGCTGGGCCGAACGGTGCTAGCCATCGGCGATGGAACGCGTCGGCTTGCATGCGCGACGGCGTCCCAAGAAGACCGCGTCGGGCGCGTTGCAATGGGAGCGAATATGAAAGCTGTAGTTGCATTGTCGGTCGCTTGGCTGGGCTATAGTGTACTAGATTGGGGGAGTGGGTCCAACGAGGGCTCTGCGCTGAGGCATTTTTTATGGAAAATCCAGGTGGCGCCACCGTCACTTTCTTCCGAATGAGCGGCCCCGCTCGCAGGCCGGACGCTTGTCGCGTCGGAGACCGTACCGCAGCTGCATGGAGCTTTGACAGATGGATACTCGGTGGCGGTAACACTGAAATTATTCGCCACCAATCTATTGTAAATAAAATGGAAAAAGAGCGGCGGAAAGAACGCAAACGACGCAACAACGACGGTGCGTCGAGCAGACGACAGCTACTCAACCCGCGAGCTCGCCTCAGCCAATGAGCGCTGCCGAAACAGCGGGAGCCAACGTTTATTGGCCGGAGATTCAGAAGAAGGCGACGGCAGCGCCGCCACATTTCCCGTGTTTTTTGCTTCACCCTTGCCGCTTGCTAAGGCGCCCGCTGGACCCACTCCCCATTCTAGTACACTCTAGCTGGGCCGAGCGGCGCTAGCCATCGGCGATGGAACGCGTCAGCTTGCACGCGCGACGGCGTCCCAAGCGCGTTCCTGACGCATTCACTCAAATTACTAGGTAGAACTGTCGAAACGCTCGTCTAGCTTACGCTGTGACTGTGCGGCACGTGCCGCGCAGGCCTGGCATTTTTTTATGTATCATGTATTGAGCAATGGAAAGCTGTATCGTGAGTCTGTCATGTTCTACAATTTTATCATTGACACTTTGAATCTAATTATAATATTTGAGAAGTTGAATAATTAGACTAATTATGTAATTAGGCGGAATGTAAAATATAATCTGAGTATATCCAAGGGACGGCAGCAACAACATTACTATGGTTCTGTCCAGCTACGCGACATTTGCATATTTTTAAATCTTTGTGCACCCTGTATAATACTGCTGTTTTCTGTGCAGATGTGTGCGCGACTTTCAAATTTGTTCCATCCTGGCTACTGAATTTTTTTACAATGCGCGTGCGGTGTATATTACACGCTTAGATGTTTTTATTCAACGTTTTTCTATTGTGGGAGTGTATGACAGCGTAAGCTTCTGGCATGGTTATCCCGTATTAAAATTATCGAGCTGCTTCATGCACAATTTTTTTCTTTTTATTGTGCCATCAATGTTGCCCGATCGATCCCTGTTCACGTCATTCACGCCTTGCACAAGGAACCTTCATGTTAGCGAGGTATTAAGCCTGGTATACTTATCCTTTAATCTGAAATAACGAATTTCCTTTGCAAAAAAAATAAAATAAAAGGTCTATGGGATTATTGTGTGGTGGCTGTAAGTGTATTTGTGGACAGGCTGTAGCATGCATTGTCAAACACGCTTACATTTTCACCTTCTGATATGCAATTTAGGAAAAAAGAGAGTCATCCCTTTTTTTTAGATCTTGCGAGAGCCACTCAGTCTTCAATGGACGAGAGCCAAATGAATAATATACACGGTCTGTGTTAAGTGGAATTGGAATAAAAGAGGCAATAATTTTGCTCAGGTTTTCATCAGTAAACTGTATTAGTGATGCTGTAAGCCAACTTAAGACGCCTGCCTACGTCCGGCCTAATAAGTTCCCATTTTAAAGAGTTTTCACATAGCTAATGTGCATAGCTGATATCGCAAGCTTGCGCTGTTTCATTTCTTAACTTATATCACGGCCACACTGAATTCGCGCAACGACGCTTGTACGGTTTTCTGAGTGTGAATGCAAGCAGCGATAAGCATGAAACAACATTTTCCGGTGCAGTCACTATTTTTTTCTGATAGAGGGGTGGCACGCGGGCTAACGCTTTTTTTTATGCTTGGATGAACGGCTAGGCCGGACGAAACAAATTGTGCGCGCGAGCGTAACTTGAGTGGGCTTTGAGTGTTGCCCGATCGATCCGTGTTCACGTCATTCACAACCTGCATAAGGAGCCTTCATGTTAGCGAGGTACTAAGCCTCGTATACTTATCCTTTATTCTGAAATAACGAATTTCCTTCGCGCTTTGAGTTTTACTCACTCCACTATGACCGAAGATTTAGGGGAGGCAGAGCAATGTCAAGGCGCTGCTAAGCTGGGACCGCTGACCACGGCGCCATCTATCGGCTCGCAGCAGAGCTACTCGTTGCGCCCGCGCACTGCCGGACATATTCTGGACGCTCGCGCGCGCGCAGTGTTAGCACCTAAATGTTCTTACACCGTGCTTACGGCTCGCTCCGCCTGCACGTCCAGTTTAAAAACCTACGCCGTGACATTCATTGGAATTTTGTAATTGCCGACGTCATCGAGCCAATCATTGGCTCAGACGTTTTGGTGCACTACAACCTCCTTCCGGAGTGCCGCCACGACAACGGGACATTCTTCGCCAGGACCGCGAATGACCATCCCCCAACCAAGCATCAAAGTACTCGGTGTCGAAAATTATGCGCCGTACCACGCCATCCTCGCCGAATTTCCCGGTTTGACGCACCCTAGCGCGTTGCCACGTAATGTGCACCACACCACTGTGCACTACATCCGGACCACTACAGCCCCCCAGTTTTCTGCGGCGCCCGTCGCCTTGCCCCCGTCCGTATGCGCATAGCCAAAGCAGAGTTCGAAGCAATGCTCCGTGAGGGAATCGCCCGACGCACCGAGAGCCCATGGGCCTCGCCAATTCACCTTGTCCCGAAGAAGACCGAAGGCTGGGGGCCCCGTGGGGACTATCGTGCCCTCAACGCCCGCCCCATTCCGGACAGGTTCCCCGTTAAGGCCTGTACACGCTCAAGCCGCACATCGCCGCAAGCCGCACCGCATGCTGGCGGTTCAGTGGTAGCGGGCGGTTGGAGCAACCGGGCACAAAATTCGATTCACGCTGGGACCGGCGCGAGCGGTGCCGTACGCATGCGCCCTCTGGCTGGCAAAACAGATAACCAGCGACTGGCAACATGCAACAGCGCGGTAGCAGCGTTTGTGTGCTGGCGACCAGCAAAATTTTGGCCCGAGCCAGGATTTTCGTATTACGTTTGTTTTCTTATTAGGTAATTTTCTGATTAGTGAGCTCGAGCGGTTCGCATGTGCCGGCATCCGCACTCCGATTTGGGGACGCGACGTATGTTAAGAGCCGGCAACCGAGAGGCGGGGTAAAGATGTTCTAAGTAGGCAACTATCGTCAACAGCAGACGACACTGGCATATTTTTGTCGGCGTGGGTTCAAGCTTCCGCGTCACGGCGAAAACGCAAAACTCTTGCACTGTCATACTCTGTTGACTGCATGTGTCGTGTTGGCGCGCTGAGCCACCTCTCGAACACTATGCAGTGATCTTACCTGCGCCTTTTCTTTTTTTTCGTTCTCCTTTCTTTTTTTCTTTTTTTTTATTCATTGCTACCGCATACTGTTGTAACAACATACATCGCTATGTACTCGGTTGTGTGCGGCGTGACGGCGCATTTTTTGTAGATGTGCTAGCGAAAGCTTGCAAGACCGCGCGTGCGTTTTTAAGCCAATGAACAAGGGATTTGTCGCAGCAACAGCGTAGCACGCTGAAGCGCCGCGGCGTTATACAGGGTGTTCATTTATAAGTTTTAAAATTTTTTTAGAAATCCTCTGTGGCAGGTAGCACAATTCATATCGTTGAGCTGGGTTATTCGATGAGGCGGACATTAGTAACACGAGAAATCCCATATTGAACTAATTAAAAAAATGACTAATCAACTTCTTATTTAATTATTGTACAGCACATATTGTGATTTACGAATTGGAGCCGGTGAGCTTGGCAGGCGTATCCACTTGGGATGAATTTCCAGAATGACGCCAGTTTGGAGATATGTGCCATCAAACTCGCCCTAAAAATGCACTGTTGTTCCACTTACTTTTTTACCAAAATGCTGTTTTATACATTGAAGCACTAAAGTAACTGGAACGCCCATGTATTTCGTCCCACACTTTGGAAAATAATATCTCAAAGCTGGCGTCATCCTGGAAATTAATTTCAAGTGGATGTGTCTTGCAAGCTCACCTTGCAAGCTTTTTGTTACTTGAATGTGTTTCGATTTTTTGTGCTACTAATGTCCACCTCATCGAATAACCCCCAGCTCAACGATAAGAATTATGCTACCTGCCACAGGCGATTTTTTAAAATTCCGTAACACTTTAAAATGAACGCCCTGTATATTAACATACTCTTATATCTATTATCGCGGAATACAGCTGTGTAGATCGACAACTCACCTCTCTTCACCACTGAGCACGCGAGTGAATATTCAACTACGGCTTGTTGATTTACTTACGGTTTTTTTTAGTAGCTGCCAAGTTAAAAGTGAGCGTACAATTGATTAACTGATGGAATATGACCGTGTCACACAGCACTCGTGTTTGTTCATTCTGTGTTATGTCGTTGTTCCATTGATGAAAAAAGCCGGCGAAGCAGTGCCCCCGGACCCGACCAGAATCTTCGAGGTCAGGCCCTAGAGACGCTTCTAGACCCCTTCAATGACTTTTGGACATCACGCAAGCTATCACAAGAATGAAAAACAGCTGGAGTATGCTTTATCCCCAAACCGGGCAAGTCCCCGCACATTGACAACCTGTGGCTGATATCCGTCACATCATGCATAAGCATAATCATGAAAAGGATAGTACTCAAATGCCTACAACAACACCTGGACGAAACCCAGCAAATGCCAGACCCCATGTTTGGCTTTATACGACATCTTGAGACCCAGGACGTGCTAATGCAATTGAAGAAGGAGATTGTCATCCCTGCCACACACCACGGGCCATTCTCGCGCTAGACCTGAAGGGGGCATTTGACAACGTGGCACACGAGGCGATATTTCGGAATCTCAACAACACAGGCTCAACAACACAGTGGTGTATTTAAGCCACTGAAAAGTAAGGATGGATGTTCAGCCTTGCTGGTGTGGCATTTCATAGGTTGTAACCCACCGTATTTTTAACCAAGCAATAAGGAAATTACATGGTTACGCCATACCATCAGTACAACTGAAGTGTTGCTTCCCCAAGGAGTCTCACTGCCACCTTCCCCATTTTGCGAACACTTTGTAAATACAAACTAGCACATGGTATGTAGTCACATTATATGCTGTCTGTATGCTTGGTGAGGTGCACCAAGCATTTTCTCACCCTTAAAACCTGGGCTAATGCTGTCTTTTTTTAATAATAATTATGCAATAACCTTACTTAATACATTGCTGTGAGAACAATAGTTGGCTTAACAGTAGCACTGCACACATAACCTCATACCACATTGCAGACATACTCTATAGAGGCTGGCCACAATTAGCGTAACTGAAAGCCAGCTGAACAGGGTGCGAGTTCATGTGTATCAAATAAATGTCTGTTCCATTGAGAGGTTATATATCTGTCTGTGATATAATTATCAATTCAGAATACATATGGCAGAAGAACAATACACAAGACAACACAATCAAGTTCCCTGTGAGAAGCTGCTTTTTGCCACTATTACATGCAGCAAAAAGAGACTTCATTAAGCACCACTATGGCTTGCGTGCCTCTTTGTGCATTGGACAAGAAGTAAAGGTGGGCGAATGTAAACATTTTCAAATACGAATTGAATAAAATATTTTTTATCAATATTCAATAGTCATACGACGACACACGTACCTGTAGTAACAATATTTATCTTCATATAAAAAAATTAGGTACCACACCTTAACTAGTGCAAAAAGAGAGCTAAATATTGGGTACAAAGGATAAGTTTTAAATGCAAGACTACTAATTGTTCATAGAAAAATCGACATAAACAGTCTATCAACAACTTTAGAGCCTGGCTGCAAAGAAGCTTTTCAAGAAAGAATGGCCTCTGAATGGCTAGCTTTCAAAAACGTGCAACATATTGTTCCTAAGAAAACATCAAAGTTGTAGAAAAAAAAAGAATAGCCGATGAAGGACCTACATGTTGTAGACATATGTAAAACTACTCGTTGCAAGGAAAGCAGCACAGACTTGTAGCATAAAAGATCAGTCTGCTAGATCAAGAAATGTGTGGTCACCTTTCGCGTGAAAAAAAGCCTATGGGAAAGTTTTCTTGCCAATATGACTGAAAGATACTTTCGTAAATGTGCTTGTTTTTGGGAGGCTGCATACACTTGTTCACATGCAAGTACTTGTCGCATATTCATTGTTAAAGAAGTTCAATTAATATAATGACACGAGAGCCTCCTCTGATTAGGAAAAAATAATAGTTGTGTGGTCATATATAGATAACATTTAGAATGTCAAGGTACCCTTTTCCATACTATGCAAGTACTCATGAAAGACAAGACTGCAAGAAACAGCATAAAACTAATGCAAAATCTATAACTGATTATGTCAATGAGATTTCCATTTCATGTGGCAAAGTATTTCACAGGGCAGATAGGATGTGACATCTGTGATTCAGAGATACGTCATTGTATCGGTGCACAAGTATTGTACAACTGATAATTTTTGGAATAAAGAAATAACAAGCATTGATTCCCGGTATGTCACCATGCCACTTGTATCTTAAAAAGGACTATCACTTATATGTCAAGCTTGCACCATTATGTTTATGTGACCATACATGTGTACCCCATCTGTAATGAACCGTTGCTTTAAGTTATGACCACTGTCATGTTATTCCCGTACATTAATTGTGGTTTTGCACAAAACACCTAGAAAACTTTTGAGTGGCATTGCAGTACTTTTTCTTGTATGTGCACACTGGCTTTCTGTCACAACACCCACTTCGCATCCATGATAAATGCTGCAGTCAAGCAACATAGAGTTTCAGACTAAGGTACCTAAACTGCTTTCATTCCAGAAAACCCCAAACAAGGTTTAGATTCTTCAGGACACAAGCAACTTGCATCCTTTGATCTAAGGCTGTTTTCTGCATGCAATGAATGTTAGGATTTCTGCTGTGCAAATCAATGTTAACCTGATAAAAGGGATGGCAAGCCAAAACTTGCATTCGTGATACTAGTTACTACTGGGGCCAGATTAACCTATGGGCTAAGGGGGCTGCAGCTCCAGGCTAGGGGGGCCTGTGAGAAAAATGTTTCCTTGAATTAAACTTTATTTCTTACGTACAGTACAGAGTAAAACATAATGTAAACAAATACATTGGGATCCCTAGCTCAAGGCCAGTTGCAATCCATAAAAAATGTAGAGGAAGCAAAGCAATTAATTTAGCACAGACACATGTACTTAAACTCAGCAACAATATGCACTTTACATTAGAAGAAGTAGAGAATACAATACAAAGAATCTTCAAAATGCAAACGGTATCATTGAACATCTACAAGTAAAGGAAAATGCACCAGAAAAAAGAGAAAGGAAGCGGTGAATGTTTTAATAAACATACGAAAGAAGATCACGAAAATGCAGTTTTAATTATCTCTGAAAATTAGCTGCATTTCTAGCTTACGTGGGCTGAACGTTTCTCTCGACTACTCCAACACTTCAAATTCTCCGTTTACCACACACATTACAAGCCTTTGGAACCAGAACATTTTGTTTTAGTGCACTGCGTGTACAGCGTCCTGATTCGGTAAAGTTGGTAGCAGAGATTGGGTAGTCAGTAACGATGCTACTATTAACCATTACAAGAGTTTAAAAATTTAGTAATGAAGTAAACGGTAAAATGTGTACGTGTTGAAAGAGCGGTGTCGTGTTAGCATTGTATTGTGAGGAAGTCATAAAATGGACAGCCCTCTTTTGAAGTTTTATAAATGGCTCAATGTATGAATGGCCCAAGGATGCAACACAGTACCACAGATGGCTGTGGAACAATCTGAAATAAATTTCTCGAAGGGTTTCTGTATCAAAACAATTTCGGCTCTTGAGCAGAATATAACAAGCCTTGCCGAGATTTTTTCAAAGCTTGTCAATGTGAGGTTTACATAGAAACAACTCATCTAATTTGTACAACCCCTTGATAGGCCCCTCAGAAATTTAAGAGGACCATTTGCCAGGGCCCAGTGGAAAATTTTAGTTATACTATAAAAGTTGTAAAGTGTCTCCCAAGGAATATTCTACCACAAGAATTCTTTAGAACGGCCTAGTAGCAGCCGAAATAGAAGCAAAGAATCTGTAGTACAAGAACGTGACCTGCTCTTCGTGCACAGAGGCATTCTTTCTTTGCCCAACCAGCAACGCAAAGGACCTTTCTCTTTTGCCTACTCCCATATAAGAAATGAGGGTTCACCTCCTTCTCTCTCTCTTTTTTTTTTGCAAGACACCTAATGCCCCTTTCTTCATTTTTTTTATTTAGATCACGACAACAGCATAATACATCCATGTTACATTTACAAGTCGAACTGTAATGAGTTTGTTGACATGATGGCAGATAATTAATGTAAGGAGATGGATCGTTGCGAAGGTGCATGAAGCTAAACATTGTTCCCTCGTCAATTCCACGCCTTACGTCTCTCATGTTGCCTAGCTTTGTTGTCCTTTGGTGCAGGCTACATGGTGACGTTCACAAAAGATTTACAGATGTTAGGCCCTTCTCGCATGCCCGTCTTGTACGATGAATTACTGTGGCAGTTAGCACTGGTAACATCAGTAGCCACCCTAACCATGATTACGCAGTAACATGGCACCGCCAATGCAGCCCAGACCACCCGCTTCAATCTCAATTTGCCCTTTTACTAGCTGTACGCCCTGACAGCAATAAATGGTAAAATCCATCACTGCGTAGTCTCATCTCATGCTGAGGACAAAGCATTAGGTATTTCTTGTTGTTCTTGTTGAGATCAGCTGTTTGTTTTGACCTAGAACTACACAGGCAGTAAAAGTGGTTCGGTTTCTATTTAGCAGGTGACACCACAGCAGTAGCAATGGTGATGCATTGACGATGCAGAACGCTATGAAGGCGTCATTGTTCATTGCATCATTAATTCCTACTCTGCTCTAGTACGGTACGTGATGACAGCGGTGAGCAAACGTCAAATACACGCTGAGCAGATGGCGCGGTGCATGTGAACATTTATCAGGGTGTTCACTTTTACTAAAGCTGGCTCAGGAGGCTGTATTGAACTGCTCAGATAGCGTGTCGATGAAGCGAAGCCCAACAGTAGCATTCATGGAAACGCAGCCTTTAGTTACAACGTAGGAACATTTGTTGGGTCACTGCTCCAACAGTGGCTGATGTATCAAAAGGATGGCAAGCAGACGCTGAGCAGCTGGCGCAGCATGGATGAACACATCTTGAGGGAAATTCAGCCTTCCTATTGGCTAAGAGCCCTGCCGCTGCCCCAGTGCTGCAAGGAACTACTGAGATGGAGTATAACTGGCAAAGCACATCGTTCAGCATGAAAGGTTGGGCAGTGGCAGAGAAGCTGCGTTGCAGTGTCGTCACATCCGCAAAAAATAGCATGTGGCACATTTGGATTGTTTACATTACAGCACATGACACCTAGCACAAAATTAATAATTGCAATATGTGGAGCAGTGATATAACTTTTACGCTGTTCCCTAGCCTCCCCTCTTCGTGAAGAGTAAAATGTGCAGTGACAACACTGGAAACAAACAACACGTGTACAAAGCAAGGAAAGCTGGTTTGATACAAAACCCATACTGAGATGCAAAGAGCACAAACGACCAGCAGTGCTTCTGCACTGTTTAATTCAGAGCACATGCATAAAAAGCACCCTAAAGAGCTTGTAGTGTGTGCCCAACTCAGCAGCTGCTTAGCTACAAGAAAGTTCGGCCAAGGAGAAGGAGGTTTCAATATTTTTCAATGTATGTGTACAAGTACGGTTTGTTTCCGCCTCCTTGAATTTTGGTTTTGGCATCCTTGAATTTTGGGTCTAATGTTCTGTACAAACCGTTCTGTATGCACGGTTCACTTCAGAGCATATGCATATCGCATAAAACGAATACTTATACGCCTAGCACCACTGCGACACATTGCACGTATACATAACAGTACCCTTCACCTCGTGCAGTAAGAACCCCAGCACTCAAACGCTCTGTACGTGTTCGCGGTCACCAAGGCGCATCGCAGCCCCCCCAAAACAGCTCACATGAACCAAACCACAAACAGCACATTACGAATGGCTGCGATGACGCGACAATAAAGCTAATCGCTACAGGTTATATGGTTACTTCTTAAACACAAACCAGAACTGCACAATGCACATGCACGTATGAGCTTCGCAGCGATGAAGCGCGCACACACAACACCTAGGCACACCATACGCTGAGATGGGCGACCGCACTATTTTCGTTCTGGAGCGTACTGAATGCATGTGTCATGCTTAGAATGCGCGTGCATGTGATGGCCTTCGCGTTTGTACTGCTGGTACTGCACAAGCGAAATACGGCCCAACACACACGAAATCGCCGGTTTCATTGCTTCCGACGCTCGCGTCAACACAACACATTTCCATAGTTCTTTGTTGTGTGTCAAATCAGGTGTGCCACAAGGGTCCGTTTTGGGACCGCTCTTGTTCAATATTTATGTGAATGATCTTGCTTGCTTACCACTAAAATCAAAAATTTATTTATATGCTGATGACACTGCTTTAGTTATATCTAACAAATTTGTAAATGAAGCCGCTCGAGTACTACAGTCTGACGTGTCTAAACTACTAGATTGGTTCATTGACAACAAAATGTTCATTAATAAATCGAAGACTAATATGATATGTTTTCACAGCCCATATAAAGTAGTTCCTGATGTTTTCCCTGTTTATCTTCATGCCAGTAATTGCGACGCATGCCCATGTGCTCCGGTAACTACGGTAAAAAACGCTAAATACCTTGGTCTACACTTTGACGACACGCTGTCATGGAGAGTACACATAGAAGAGCTCGCAAGGCGTCTACGAGTTGTGTGCGCTCATTTGTATGCCCTAAAATCTTTGTGTGATGCAAATGTCCGTAAGATGGTTTACAAATCTCTAGGTGAATCAATCATAAGGTACGGAATAACAATCTACGGCTTTGCTTCTTCTAGTAGACTAAAGATAATTAACCGTATCCTAAAAAAATTGCCTATAGCCTCTCTTATGGCACAGTTAGTCAGGGGGACGATGTCTCATTGAGCATGCGCCAGTCAGACATGTTGTTTGTCGAACAACAAGTTGTTTGACATCATGTGTAAGAATTATTTTTCTCCTATATTCAAAAACTTGAACGTGAAATCTCGCTGCTTACGTCACTTAGAAAAATATATTGTTCCTCGTGTGTACACAAACTATGGCAAGAGGACCCGTGCTTTCTACGTGCCGGCTAATTTTAACAATCTGAATGATAATGAGACCACAAGGTCATTTAAAGAAATAAAAGCATTCTTAAGGTCATGGGCGACACATGAAGCCCAAAACTGTTAAATTTCCTGCAGGATTTGTAAGCACGCTACAATCACGGTTCACATGCAGAAGAAGGCATCATACAATGTACTTTTTCTTTTTTGTACCTGTCGGAACCTGTTGAGCGTACTGTTTTAACCTCTGATGTCACTGTTTTCTCTTTATTTATTCTTCTACCTGGTAGGCATAAATGGAATATGTTTTCAATATTATAGTACCCAGTGTTTTCCCCCTATCCTTTTTCAACATTATTTTTTGTGCTTTGTAATCCGTTTAGTATACACGTATTAGTACTACCTGCCGACTGCCCAGCCTGCACACAAGCAATGTTGCTTATGCGGGCTGGATCTGTAACTAGGATGTAAATGAATGCAATAAATATTATTATTATTATTATTATTATTATTATTATTATTATTATTATTATCTGTTGCCGTTGACGATCGCACGCGCTGAAGAGGTCAGGCAGGGTACATCGGATTACTGCGTTCGACGACTGTCTCCGCGAGTGCTCGATAACTCTTGCAATGATCCCGCAAAAACACAAAAACGACAAAAAAACAAACTGCCACAGCAGCCTAGGCCTCGCGCTTCGCTTCGCTTCGAACCAGCGCCATGTTTGTGCGGTCGCCGCTTATATGGTGCATACTGGAAAAAGTTCACGACCGCCTCTCGTGACGTCAGAGCGGCCATTTTAAGCGGACCGCGCGAGGGCGGTGCGGCTTGCGGCGATATGCGGCTCGAGCGTGTACAGGCCTTTACCCGTTCGGCTTGTTCGAGTTTCCCTTCATGAGTTTTGGCCTGAAGTTCCGCCTGGCCAAAGTGAAGGCCAGGCGGAACGCAGGTCGGCTTTTGTAGTCCTCCCGCCTCTTCAGAAGTGAAGCACATGGTCCCAGATTGTGACGTCACCTCAGGAAGCCACGAGCCTATCCGCTGAACGCAAAGTTATCCATCGACCAGATAGCGCCGGGCCGTAGACCACGGCGCTTCAAAAACGAAGCTTCGTCCAACCTGTGGGAAATGACAGCGTGAGTGCGTGCACGGGTTGCCGCTGCTGCTGCCAAAGTCTGCCTTGGCTGAGCCGCTTGGCTGGGCCTCGTTGTTTGTAATAAACGTTCTGATATATATATATATATATATATATATATATATATATATATAGGAAAATCAGAAGCACAACTTCGCGGTTATCTTAGGTTTATTATTTACCCAACAGTTTCGGTCGGTGGACCGACCTTTTTCAAGGGATACAGGAAATTCTTGCAACAGTCTTTTTATATCTTCAGGTAGAGAGAGAAAAAAGGCGCCAAAAAAAGTGAGAAAGGAGAGATAGAAAGAGCAAACAACAACAACAAAAAATAAATAAATAAATAAAAATCCCAGGGAGAGAGCCAATGGCAGGGAGATTACTTGTTAGTAAAGGGGTTCTTCAGGACGTGTGCTTGTCATTATTGGCAGTGGATAAGTGCTTGATACGGTCCCCATTATGGGTCGCTGTTAAGCGTGTTTGACATGCACATTTGTCGGACACGCCTGTCATGTTAAGTTGAACTTGCAAAAAAAACAAGAGAGAGAGAGAGAGAGTTAAAGGAAAGACACCAAGACCTGGTCGTGCCAGGCAAAGCAAAGGGCGCGGTCGCTGTTAAGCGTGTTTGACATGCACAATTGACGGACACGCCTGTCATGTTAAGTTGAAATGCCAAAAAAGAAAAAAAGAAAAAACGGAGAGAATTAAAGGAAAGACACCAAGACCTGGTCGTGCCAGCCAAAGCCAAGGGCAAAACACGAGAAAGACGGAAGAAGCAGAAATAACCTGCAAATATAATAGTAACACCGTGGCGAAATCAGCATGAAATTGAAAAGCAAGGGCAAAACACGAGAAACGCGAAAGAAGAGGAAATAGCCTGCAAATATGACAGTAACAGCGTGGCGAAATAAGCATGAAGTTAAATTAAAAAATCAGGGGCAAAGCACGAAAGAAGGAGAAGTAGCCTGCAAATATGACAGCAACAGCGTGGCGAAATAAGCATGAAATTAAAAAGCAAGGCACAATAATGTGGTTGGTTCGGTCGGCTCCCCCACTGGGGTAGTTGGCATTCTTTCGACATCACACACGTGTTCGGCTTGCCTATGTGGGGATTAAGTTCTGATTTTACCTAATTTAACTTATGGACAAAGAAACGAGAGGTTTCCCATGTGTTCATTTATGCCGTGCGTGATTGTTCTAAATTTGTGGATAAAATATGACTCTCTTTGTTTCCGTTCACGAGAAGAGCGGAAGCCTGACTGGAGAAGAGTGACACGTATTTTATCAAATGAATGCTCAGGCAGACTGATATGTTTTGAGAACGGGAGATGTGGTAGTGCGCGGGTGTGAGCTCTGTGGTTATTTAGACGGAGTCTGAACGCGGTTCCAGTCTGGCCTATGTACTGTTGGTCGCAGACTTCACAATGGAGCATGTAGATCACATTGCTGCTGTCACAATTTAGAGGTTCCTTAATTTTTAATGTGAAATCAGAGGAGGTAGCCTTAGCAAGACATGTTGAAGTCATGTGCTTACAGACCTTGCAGCGGGGTTTACCACAAGGTCTGCAGCCTGATTCTATGTTTTGAACCGTGGTTGTTCTAGCTCTGACGAGGATATCTCTTAGATTCCTTCCCCGGCGATAGACAACTCGGGGTGGCTCTGTGAAAATTCAAGACAAACGTGTGCTCTGCTGAATGATATTAAAGTGTTTGGCTAGGATGTTCACGTGCGGTAATGTAGATGAGTAGGTGAGGATAAGGTTGGTTTGGTTTTTCGGATGGCGGGGCTTTGAGCCCGTCAAAATTTCATTTCTGTCTAAGGCTTGTGCTCGGCTTATTCGCAATGCACACAGACGGTCGCGCCGCGTAGTGGCCAGCGAGAGAAATATTTCAAAGAGTATCCGCACAGTCAATGGCAGTGTTACCGTGTGGCTCTCTATGCGCGGGCGCGTTTCTGTTTTGTTAACAGCTTCTGCATACGCCATGGAAGAAAAAAAAAAGGGTTGCGTGCCTCAGTCCACCAACCGAGCAGCGAAGGATGAGATAAACCTTCGTTTGTTTCCGCTGGACGCGTAAAAGAAGTCGGCGGTGAAGCTCCGGATCGGCAATCCTGTGACTCCGCCAATGAAATTTGTAGCGCACACTTCGTCGCCGAAGACTTATTCTGGAGCAACATCGGTTAGCAGAATGCTAATCGTTGACATTGTTCACGAAAGCATAAACATTACGCTTTTACGATGTGGTAGTTGTAGCTTACGTGAACGGCACGTTCAATGCGGCACGAAAAGACAAGGTAACACATTCGCGCCGATGCCTTACGACTTCCGAAAGCTACCGCTACAGCCGAATATTTGTAAATAAAGCTGCCCAAACGCTCTCGCAACAGTTGATTATTTGTAGAGCCATTTAGGGAGCTGGTGTCTGGTTTTCGAGCGTAACTGACGGAGCGTAACTAGGTTCGAAGCTTCGCGCCGATCGCTAGCTTTGTGGCATATTTGCTTGCACTGACCTTTTTTGATTGATTTCAAAACAAGATCGGTGGTATTTCTCTGGCTTAAACCGAAAACGCTGCACTCCAGCCGTAGCGTTTGTTCTAGGTACGAAGCAGGCGGGGAAGCCTGGCATACATGGCCGGCAATTGTTCCGCCTGATCCTCCTTTGAGTTGAGATCAGGGGTGTGTCACCAGGTGTCGATGAGCCCTGTGTCTCGCAGGAAGGCTATCAGCAGTCGTTGCGCTCTCTTCCTGATTGCCGCGGGCCCTCCGGGGAAAACGACGTCTTCAAAGCTCCTGTGCGTAAGACCGCTCTTTCGCAGGCTGTCGACCATCGCTTTCCTTTCTGTGTCAAACTGCGGGCATAGCCAAATGAAAATATTCTATGCCACCAATGTCACCAAAGAAGACACAGAGTGGGGAAACGCAAAGCCCTGCAGTCTTGAATAACCAAGCTGGGGTGTACGCGGAGTCGGTTCTGATGCGGTGCAACATCGTCGCTTCTTCGCGAGTAAATTCATGAGTCATACAATAACAAGCACGCACTTCTCGTTATGCACGCTTTTGATTATGCAGCGGCATTCCGCAGCCGATGAGAATACAATTTCAAAAATAAGAATACACTCGGTGTGCGACGAGAAAGATGAGAAAAGGCCCGGCGTACTACCACACGGACGCCGCAGTCGCCTATTCTGATACTCTCTCGGTCCGCCATCATGGATCGCCTCGCGCGCCACCTGTAGTTCGTGTGCATTGCGAATAGCATCATCAACAATACGTTCCGGGTAGTGCTTCGCCACCAAGGCCGTTCTGAGTTCCTTTGCATGACATTGGAAGTCTTTCTCGTCAGAGCAGATGCGGCGGTATCGGTGGGCCTGTGAATACGGGATGGCTTTCTTGCAATGTTGTGGATGGCTACTTTTGAAATGAAGATATTGGTGGCGGTCTGTTGGCTTTTTATATAAGGTTGTGAATATGCGATTATCTTTAATTTGTACCGTGACATCAAGAAAGTTTACAGCTGATTTAGAATAGCTGTAAGTGAAAGTGATTGACGGATGAACTGAATTAAAATCTGCTACAAATTTAAGAAGACTTTCTTCGTCGTGGTGCCAAATAAAGAATATGTCGTCTAAGAACCTTTTGTAGATGAGCGGCTTCAAAGTTCTGGCCGCAAGAAAAGGTTCTTCAAGTGATGCCACAAAAATATTCGCATAATTAGGAGCCATCTTCGTGCCCATTGCCGTTCCGCTTATCTGGAGGAAACGTTTCTCGTCAAATTCAAAGTTATTGTATCCTAGTACTAACCGCAGTAGCGTTGACAGCGTGTCCTCGTCTAGGCTTACAGGCGTGTTTGCGTTCATGTAAGCGTTGACTGTCGCGCCAATGCCCTCTGCTTGTGGTATGTTTGTGTATAGGGATACTACATCCATTGTCACCAGAAAACTTTCTTTGGGGATCTCGAGTCCAGTTATTGTGCGAAGAAACCAATCTCTTCTTCAATTTTCACAGAGCCACCCCGAGTTGTCTATCGCCGGGGAAGGAATCTAAGAGATATCCTCGTCAGAGCTAGAACAACCACGGTTCAAAACATAGAATCAGGCTGCAGACCTTGTGGTAAACCCCGCTGCAAGGTCTGTAAGCACATGACTTCAACATGTCTTGCTAAGGCTACCTCCTCTGATTTCACATTAAAAATTAAGGAACCTCTAAATTGTGACAGCAGCAATGTGATCTACATGCTCCATTGTGAAGTCTGCGACCAACAGTACATAGGCCAGACTGGAACCGCGTTCAGACTCCGTCTAAATAACCACAGAGCTCACACCCGCGCACTACCACATCTCCCGTTCTCAAAACATATCAGTCTGCCTGAGCATTCATTTGATAAAATACGTGTCACTCTTCTCCAGTCAGGCTTCCGCTCTTCTCGTGAACGGGAACAAAGAGAGTCATATTTTATCCACAAATTTAGAACAATCACGCACGGCATAAATGAACACATGGGAAACCTCTCGTTTCTTTGTCCATAAGTTAAATTAGCTAAAATCAGAACTTAATCCCCACATAGGCAAACCGAACACGTGTGTTATGTCGAAAGAATGCCAACTACCCCAGTGGGGGAGCGGACCGAACCACCCACATTATTGTGCCTTGCTTTTTAATTTCATGCTTATTTCGCTACGCTGTTGCTGTCATATTTGCAGGCTACTTCTCCTTCTTTCGGGTTTTGCCCCTGTTTTTTAAATTTAACTTCATGCTTATTTCGCCACGCTGTTACTGTCATATTTGCAGGCTATTTCCTCTTCTTTCGCGTTTCTCGTGTTTTGCCCTTGCTTTTCAATTTCATGCTGATTTCGCCACGGTGTTACTATTATATTTGCAGGTTATTTCTGCTTCTTCCGTCTTTCTCGTGTTTTGCCCTTGGCTTTGTCTGGCACGACCAGGTCTTGGTGTCTTTCCTTTAATTCTCTCCGTTTTTTCTTTTTTTCTTTTTTGGCATTTCAACTTAACATGACAGGCGTGTCCGTCAATTGTGCACGTCAAACACGCTTAACAGCGACCGCGCCCTTTGCTTTGCCTGGCACGACCAGGTCTTGGTGTCTTTCCTTTAACTCTCTCTTTCTCTTGCTTTTTTTTTTGCAAGTTCAACTTAACATGACAGGCGTGTCCGACAAATGTGCATGTCAAACACGCTTAACAGCGACCCATAATGGGGACCGTATAAAGCACTTATCCACTGCCAATAATGACAAGCACACGTCCTGAAGAACCCCTTTACTAACAAGTAATCTCCCTGCCATTGGCTCTCTCCCTGGGATTTTTATTTATTTATTTATTTTTTGTTGTTGTTGTTTGCTCTTTCTATCTCTCCTTTCTCACTTTTTTGGCGCCTTTTTTCTCTCTCTACCTGAAGATATAAAAAGACTGTTGCAAGAATTTCCTGTATCCCTTGAAAAAGGTCGGGCCACCGACCGAAACTGTTCGGTAAATAATAAACCTAAGATAACCGCGAAGTTTTGCTTCTGATTTTCCTAAATACGCTTGGCCCATTGAAAAATCCAGTTACTACTATATATATATATATATATATATATATATATATATATATATATATACATACGTAGCAGGCGCGTAGCCAGGGGGGGGGCTGATGGGGCTTCAGCCCCCCCCGAAATTTTTTCGTGCTGGCATGCACCGCTGACGAAAACTACCACCGACGCCGGGAATAATAATAATAATAATAATAATAATAATAATAATAATAATAATAATAATAATAATAATAATTTATTTCCCATGAAAAGAATTACATGGTGGGGTTCTGGATAAAAAGTTGCACGCTGGCAACTTGACCAGCCCAAAAACCCATCAAAGGCAACAGAGGGCGTCGGGCGCTCACATGTGAGTAAACAGATGGGAAGGTGTCAATTTACAAAAAAAATGTGTATACGAGACAGGTAGTAATACACTTTAACAATTAGAAAAACAAGTAGTCTGCATTAACAAGGGAATATTCAATTTATACATGAGCATTATAGATTACATAAAGAAAGTCTTATTATACACAAACAGGAAGAAATATAGGGAGAAAAAAAACCTAACATAGCACTATATTCAGGGCAGTATAAACTAAAGCAAATTAAGGGGGGGAAAGTCATACAGTATTGCATATGAACAAACTCATTAAACAACAAGGATTAGTTTGACTGAAAGTAGTTGTGCAGGCTGCATAAAGACAGAAGGTCTATTTCTCGTAAGGCGAGGTTACTGAGTAAAGTCGGAAGTGTATGTCGAAGCATTTGTTGACCATAATTCGTTCTTGAGTGCGGAATGTTCCATTGTTCAGGTGTCCTAGTGTCATAGGCTGCGACATGTTCGTGTAGGCGAGTTATGTTCAATCATTCTGCATTCTGTCTACAATGTCTTTTTCACGCTCGAAGACATTTCGGCAAGAACATTGCGAACTCGGGCTGGATTCATGGCACCTGGGGTGGATTTCGTGGCACCTGGGGTCACGTAATGCAAGGAGCCCCATCCGAGCACGAACTTTCAAGGGCTTTTCGATAGCGTGCGGGCGCGTTGCGGCATCTCGCAGCGGCCGCGGAATCTACGGAGCGCATGGATGTCAATTCCGAAACTGTATGGGTGTAACGTTCTCATAAACTTTTGACGCGAAAGGTGCACTGACATTTCCAAAGGCGTGCTTAAAAAGATTTTAAATTCTGGAACTTTATGGGGTTAATGCTGTTATAAACTTGGACCAACATGCGTGCACTGGAGCCCTCGTGTCCAAGCCGTTCCAGAAATGAAAGCACGGGCTCGCAATCTTCCATACGCACGAAAATACTAAATATTACCGTGACTGTGAGCTAGCAGCTGATAATTTTCTCCAAACATTTGCAGGACGCGTGCCCAATGTGATCGATCAGCTGGACCAGGGCCGGCAAAATAAAATTTGAGAAAACAGGTGAAAGGAAATGGCCTATTATTGAGGAAATTATTTTTCGGGCTACAAGGTCTGGCTCTCGTTGGCCACAGGGACAGTGGTTCTATGGATTTAAGCATAGGCCCCGCTGAAAATACAGGTATTTTCAGAGCGCTTCTTCGCATACGAGCTAATTGTGGAGATACATATCTGAAGAACCATTTGGAAAGTTGCCCCAGTAATGCCTCGTATTTAAGCACAGATGCACAAAACCAAATTATCGAAGTTTGTGGCGAAATTATCAAAGAAAGCCTAGTTGCAAAAGTAGGCTGCTTCTCCATACGTCCTGATGAAACGACGGACATCGCCGGAATCGAACAGCCTACTGTTTGTGCAAGGTACCTAAACAAGGATGAAAACAACATAGAAGGAGTGTGTTTAGGTTTTAGCACCGGAATAGATGCCCTCTTTCTTTGCGACTGCAGGTTCTATGTAAATGTGTACAAACTGTTCCAGATTCTAGTCACCCTTCCAGTGACCACTGCCAGCGCAGAGAGAATATTTTTTAACAAGAGTTTAATAAAAAACTAATTGCGCTCTACAATGTCTGTCGAACGCATGGTTAGACTGGTGCTTCTATACACCCACAGAGACGTCGGCATCAACGTGTCCGAAGTCATTGACCGCTTCGCTCAACTTCCCCGCCGAGAGAAGTTTGTCCTTTAGATAGCGAAGCAGCAAAAATCAATGCAAGTAAAGAGCTCTGTTCCTTCAGGTCCATAATCTCGTAATTATGAAAACGTATGAGTGTTCGTTAGCTTTTAAAACCGCAGACATTTTAGCCGTTTATTCTAGCAGTTAGCATCATGATCAAAATTATCATGCGAATACGATAATTACGAGGACATCAATAACCAATTTTGACCGACCTTGCTCATTGAAAGCCCGGCCCACGCGGCGTTTGCCGAAAACACACTCGGATATTGGGTAGTATAACTTGCCGCATCATCTGTGGCTTTAGTTTGGCTTTTTCTTTCCTTTTTTAGCTACCTGCTTTTACTTCTTTTTTGAACCGAAGCAATACCCAGTTTAATTTTGGGTGCAGAATATTTGTTGCTGCTGTGCATTCAGTTAAATTACACATTTTCGTACTGATTTCTGCATTATTCCTCTATTATTCTATCCACATGGCGCTGTCACGACCGCCGCATGGCCCGAATACATAACACGGTTTCTGCGATCATAGTTTTGTTCTAGCATAGATCATCTGTCTTTCTGTACGCAAAGTTTACTATCTCTGACTCCGCCACGTGTTTATTTGTCTTGTTTGACGCATAATATACAGTGACGTTTGCTCAAATACGTAGATTAATTGGAGACTTAGACGTATATTTAAATATCTCGTTGCGAGGTGTTGTGTACACAAGCAGTGAACTTTGTTTCCAGCGACTCGTTTTTGCCCTTTAGCGAGCTGTATCTTCGCATTTGTATATATTCCATTCTATCTTCGCATTTCTAATGTATATTTTGCAGAACTCCTACTTTTATGTGACTTCCACAGATAGGAAGATGAGAGGATTGCCCTTCGGACGGCTTTGGGGCACTTAGACGACAGGCCTTTTACGGAGGAAACGATCTTGGGCGCGTGGCATCGTGCGTCTGCTGTGTGGAGGGCTACAAAGGCGCGGCTGTGTTTTTTGAAGTGCGCAAGCCTGTATGACCGCCTGTGACGAAACTCAGCGATGAACGCTTAACTTTAAATGTGCAACGTGTGAACTGTGAACTTCTCTCTTCCTTCTCTTTCAATCCCTTCTCCCCCTTCCCGCGTGCAGGGTAGCCTACCGGGCTCAGCATAGTTAACCTCCCTGCCTTTCCCTTATGTCTTCTCTCTCTCTCTCTCTCCTACTTTTTATTTGTACTCACTGTTGCGAGTATAATCTCGGTGTAATTACAATACACTACCGGTAACACCTGCTCCTGCGCAATCTATTGTAACGACGGACAGCGTCATTGAGGTTTTTTTCCTGGCTGTTGCATATGTTCAAAAATGTAAACAAGGTTCTTGAATGACGAAGATTCATCAAAATATTTGTCCTCAACTTATTCATTTCATGGCCTTTACGTTCTTCATATCAGCTGTATACACTGCTTTGCTGGTTTCGAACTGATATAGTTCTAATGTCTGTGTGATATTTTCTTTCCTTATTAAATAGACAAAAAAATAAACGCGGCCGCATTGATATCAGTTATTTCTGCCAGAATTTTTAGGACATCCGAATATATTCTTTTATGAAAAAATACATATTTTACTTGACAGTGCGTAGCGTTCAATTATTCGTTTGCAGCATCTAATACACAATGGCATTAGCAATGCAGTTATTATTCATGTATTTGATCCCTCGACAACTTCTATGAGGAGGAGGCCGCGCTGCAACCTGAGCCCCCCCCGAACAAAATTTCTGGCTACGCCACTGATACGTAGCTCTGTGCGAAAAGACGCGCCGTTTGCTTCACGCCACGGCCGCTCGATAGAAACAAAGGGCGGCTTGCCGCGTCAGGCAGGCTGCAATGGGAAAGAATGTCTCGGAACACTCAGCCACTTGGCTGGGCATTACGGCAAAGCTGACGCGGTTGGGACGCGTCAGCTGCCACGCACGACGGCGTTCCGTGCGCGTTCCTGACGAACTTTTTATGCCGATGCCCGGCTTTTCTTTGCTTTTTTTATGTCTCCGCTAGGTGGTAACAACTTTATTAAAATTCTGCACACGTAAGGTCTGCGAGGCCGGAGTCCTAGGATGGCCCCTCTCGAGGAGCGACCCTTTCGGCCCAGGCGACGAGGGCTTGCTGTCATCTTTCATCTGGCGTTCTCAGAAGCTCCTCCCTCGTATGTTGTGAAGGAGCTGGCAGGAGCCACTTGGGAGGGCGTAAACCCTAGCACGCCCAAAGAATGTGATTTTGGGTAGCCAATGTTTGAATTGTGCAGTGCTGACATGTTGCGTCACATTGCCCTTTGGTAATTATGGCCAGCCAATGTGGGCTGGTGAACGAATTAGTTTGGATTCGACGCAGGATCGAGGCTTGTGCTCGCGTGAGGCTTGCGTTTGGAGGCGGATGGATTCGCCTGTTCTCCCTGTAGTACTTTGTTATTTCGTGGTATGTCGTCGGTGCCTCATGCAGGGGATGCTAGTCTAAGGGACACACCTCCCAGTTGATTACACGTCGGGCTACCCAGTGCGCCTCCTGATTCCCTTGAATCCCCAAATGGGCAGGCACCCATACAAGCCTTTTCGCTTGTGAAGTCCCGCAAGACTCGCGCCGCGCAGACGCCTATGCTGCCTCTCGAAAAGTTAGCGATTGCCCTTTTGGAGTCGAATATGACGGTTTGCACGGAAGGATTCGCGATGGCCAAAGCAGTGGCAGTATCTTCCACTTCTATGGTTGACGGTATTCTTATGGTCGCGGCGTTGAGGATACGTCCCTCTCCGGTCACGACGCTCACTAAGTAATTTTGGTGATTTTGCTTTGCCGCATCGAAATACGCAGTGCGCTGGTTGTTTTGGTACCTTTCTTGAAGGGCCTTAGCTGTGGCAGACCGCCTCTTGTCGTGCCTCCTAGGAAGCATGTTCTTGGGTAAGGGTTTGATAACCAACTGGCGTTTGACCGCACCGGATAGAGTGGTTCGTCCTGCCGAATTTCTAACGGGATTCAGCCCGAGTTTACCCAGAATGAACCTGCCAGTTGCGGTGCTGGATAGTCGTTCACGTTGGGCCGTTTTATGGGCGTCCATGAGTTCGCCTAGCGTATTCTTTACCCCTTGCTCAAGTAATTATTCAGTGTTCGCATGCCTAGGGAGCCCGAGGGCTGCTTTATGAGCTGTGCGGATGAACCTGTTGACCTTTTCCTTGTCGGAAAGCCGCAGGTGGTAGTATGGGAAGGAGTGTATTATGCGACTGACTAGGAAAGCCTGCGTCAGGAGACAGAGATCGGCCTCCTTCATACCGCGGTGTTTTGTAGCTACTCGTCTGAGCAGCCCACAGATTTGGCGGGCTGCCATCTGTAATCGAAAAATAGCCTCGGAATTGTGAGTGTTATGCTGAATTAGTATGCCCATGACTCTTATTGCCAATACGGACGGAACTGGGCCGTCTTCCCTATTGACTCGGATAGGGGAAGTGACATCCCTTTGGGTGGGCGGTTTCGTAGATTTATCCCAGATGACGAGAAGCTCGGATTTTGTCAGGGAGCACGCAAGACCGCTTTGTCGCAAAAAATATTGTATGGTGTCTGCGGCCGCTTGTAGTGCGTCCGTGATTACACCATCCGAACCGCTGTTGGTCCAGATTGTGATATCATCAGCGTAGATGGAGTGCTTGATATGCGGGATCCTTTCCAGTAACGGGGGCAGGTTTCGCATGGTCACGTTGAAAAGGAAGTGGGACAGGATCACACCTTGAAGGGTGCCCCTTGTTCGTAATTGAAATTGTCCGCTTTTAATGTCCCCCAAGGTGTATTTCCGCAGTGCGATCCTCAAGGAAGTTTGTAATGTAGACATAAGTGCGCTCCCCGACATTCATTTGGGATAGATTTGTTAGTATTGATGCGTGTGATACATTGTCAAATGCTTTACTCACGTCTAGCCCTATATAGAATGGTACGGGTGGCTCTTACAGGGCGCGGGTGTAAGATAACTTGCTGAATCTGCCACATAATGTCTTGGGTGGACAGATTTGGCCTGAAGCCAATCATCGTATGGGGCAGTAGCCTCTCGCTATCAGTGTACTCATTCAGTCTGTTAAAAATGACGTGTTCCATAACCTTCCCAAGGCAAGAGGTTAAGGATATGGGGCGGAGATTTTTCAGTTAAAGCCGCTTGCCTAGTTTGGGTATGAAAATTACGTTTGCATCTTTACAGCTGGTGGGTATAGTCCCCTCTTTCCAGTGGATGTTGAAAAGGTTGGTGATTTCGGTTACCAACCGATCGTCTAGGTTACGTAGCTTTTTAGTAGTGATGCGGTCTTCGCCAGCCGCAGCTGTAGTTTTGATGCTGTTTAGGACAGCACGTACTTCAGATTCCATAATTGCACTGTCCAGTTCCCTGTTTTCCGGTGTAAGCTACGGGCAGGGGAATATCGGTGCTTGTATTAATGTAGCGGTTTTTTAGAGCTTCAAAGAGGGCATCATTATCTCCCGGGAAGAAGTGTATGATCCTTTGAAGGTTCATTTGTGATGCTGTTCTCGTCTGAGTGGGGTCAAGTACGTGTTGAAGCAGGAACCAGGTGTTTTTGCATCCTAGCTGGCCATTAAGGCGGTCACATAGCTGGTGCCAGTGTTCCTGACTGAGCTGTCATGAGTACTTCTCGATATCCCTTTCGAGTTGCGCGAGGCAATTGCGTAGGCCACAATTGTGTCTTTGCGCAAGCCAGCGTTTCTACAAGCACTGCTGAGCAGGCCACAGTGTACCCATTTAGCATCAGGAGCTGGCCTGTCCTCTTCCTGCTCTACCTGCTCTACCTGCGTGTTTGAGTTAGCTGCGTCTTTGAGAAGAGTGGATATCCTCTCTTCAAGGTTTGTAATGGGTGCCGGTTCACGTATATTCCGAACATACCGGAAAACGTCCCATTTATTGTGCTTATTTTTAGTTTTTTGCATTTGTAGCCTCTGGAGGGTACCGTAAACGTCAAGCGTTCCGACAAACGTTCCGTCAACGCGTTCGACCTGGAACTGCGCCCCACTGCTGACCAACGTAGCAACGGCGAGCATTGTGCCGCTAGCGTCTACGGCGTTAACGTCATGGCAATGTACCTCGCACCCAACCTCTCACGCACAGCCGTGGAGAAGTACATCGACGAGGCCATAGGTAAATACCGAAGCAACAATACGCAGACACACAACCTTTCATGCTCATTGGCGATTTTAATGTCGAAAGCATGAAGAACGATTTGACGATTGAGTACATGTAATCACACCACTCGCTACAACACGCATCACACGACGACCGCAAACAACAGCCAACTACCATTCACGCAACATGCATCGATCACGTCTTCAGCAATTTCAAGATAGAACCACTGCTACGAGATCCACTCACAGTTCATTTCACCGACGACAAAGCCAGCATACTCAAAGCAAGGGCACACCTGAAATAGACGCTGCTCAATAAAGACATTCGTTCACCTTCATCTACGCAATTTCATTACTCTTCTTCAAATAAAATTACACCATCTTCCCGAGGGGAACCATGGGCTGATGCGGAGCTTCGCTGTCGTTATAACGGCGTTCACGCGATGTGATGGTGACCAAGGCAAGTTAACACGTAATAAAAACGTAATAACACCAAGTTAACAACGTTAATAACACCATAATAACAACGTAATTAACGCCGTTATAACGACCGCGATGCTCCGCATCAGCCCATGGTTCCCCTCGGGAAGATGGTGTAATTTTTTCTTATCGAGCGGCGTGTTGGCGCTGTGAGACGGGTCTCGGAGGCTCGCTAAAACAACGCCGCCGCAACAGGATGGTCCAACAAATAAGCACTCACTGACAAGACAGCCGAGGACGATCACCGTCACCGCCAAAGCCGGAAACCCGCAGAAGCTGCCGTCGCGTGCCATGTCAGGAATCCTCTCGGTCGAGCAACCAAACGCTCAACGCAGGGAGAAAATAACACCTCCGACGGGGCGTGGCAGGTAGATACGGCGATGTCGCGCAGCGAATCCAAAATACCACGCCAAGCGAAACGAGAATCCTCACGTTCCTCTGTTGCTGCAGTAATACGTCACGCCTTAGTCACGGTAACCTTGTAGCAAACTCGACACAAACGCGCACGGCACACCCGTCGGAACGACGACCACGGGATAATTCACCGAGCACGGGGTATTACGCCGAAATCTGGGGGGGGGGGGGGGGGGTTGTAGAGTCACCCACCACGTCACCTCCCGCCGCCACGGCACGCGCGAAAACACAACGCGAACGTGCTTCTAACCAGTTTGCATGGAGGAAGACAAAGTTTTTTTTTTTTTTCTTTCCTCCATGCACGTTTGAACCAACGTTACTAGCTTCCGTTGCAAGACTCTCCGCCCGTGCGCTTCCCGCCGCTGTTGCGGCTCCTTCGGCAGCCGCCAGATGGCGGCGCCGTTCCATCAATCTCCACTGCTGACGCCACGCCGCAGCCTTAAGATCGTGCGGGCGGGCAGCTTGCGCGTGTTTCACGATCGTTGGTGTTCTAGAGATACCATACGAAAGCGGTATCCATCTACAGCAATGAGATATATCGGGCTAGTTGGTTCATACTGAAAGACGGGTAAACTGCACGATGGGAAGAAACGCATACGACGAAGCGCTGAAGCTGCGTTTTTAAGTGTGGTGTGTTTTTCCTGACGCCCAACCCTTTCACGCAGTTGGCTTTCCCTTACAGCAGCTTGGTACGTTTTCTCGCTGCTTTTACTTGCTTAACACTTTGGTCTGGAGCAGTTATACGCCAGCCAGCGAGACCAAATTTGTTATCCACAAAAATAGCAGCACAACTTTCTTGTAAACCAATGAGTGCTTTTATAAAGAAAACGAAGTAAAACGCAACTGTATGCCCCTATATATAGCTAAGACTTAAAGTTTCAGAAGGGACATAATCTAGGCAAATGGTTTCGGCCTACGTGGAAACCAACTCCACCTACAGCAGCTTGGCACGTTTCATCGCTGCCTTTACTTCAAGACTGGATCCGCACCGCTGCTACAGGAACCTTGCCTAAGAATACATTTTTATGCAAGGTCACTGCAAGGTATGCGTGTATGCATGCGCGTGACTAAATAAAAATTGTCGCAGTTTCACCCGAAATGCGAAGCATAAATTGCGATAGCAAATTAGCAGAGAGCAAGGATAGTAGTTTTATCAGGTGTATAAACTTGGACATGCAGCAGCACCAGCAACGCGCAGAACTGTTGTCGACGCCGTCGGCGTTTTGCCCGCGTTCGCACCGAACGCGCGCGGCGTTAGTGACTGTTGCCGCTGCCTCTGGGGGCGGCTCGGAGCTTTTCGACGAGATCAGAGTGGGACACTCGTCGAGTCTTTACCATCTTCTCACCTCGCAACGTTTTTATAAAGTTATCGCAGTTTCACCTGAAAGGCGAAGCATCAATTGCGATAGCAAACTTGTAGAGAGCTATACGGAGTAATGATATTAGCTTTATCAGCTGTATAAACTTGGACATGCAGCAGCATCGGCAACACGCAGAACTGTTGTCGACGCCATCGGCGTTTTGCCCGCGTTCACTCAAAATGCGTGCGGCGTTGGTGACTGTTGCCGGAGCCTCTGATATAAATAGGCACTGCGTGCCGCAGCTAAACGTCGCCTCCCTTCCCTCCCCCTCCCCCACGGCCTCTCGCTCGTCGGAAGAAGGCGCGTTTTCTCTACTTACATGGTGATTGTGAAGGAGAACAGAGACGCCTACTTCTGCAGCCCTTAAGCGAGCACGGCGCAGAACGCGCGTTTGTTCTCCGCCGTGCGTTCACTCCCCGTGAAAGACGCGCCCCTCGCGCCCTTTCACTCGCACATACAGCGTTCGGCGCGCGTCGACTTGGCGCTGAGCCGTGCTCCCTCAAGGGCTGCAGAAGATAGCGCCAACCTTTCCCTTTCCCTCAAGAACCACTTATCATCATCGACGATTTCTTCTCCAAATGACGTCATACGGAACCTCACGGCGACGGCGACAGCGACGGCAGAAATCTGCTTTTGAGTGTCCATATAATTGCTATCGCAATAAAAATAAAAATTAGCGTAGCTTGCACAAGTGGCACAAGGGTAAAGAAACAGCGGAGCTCATCGGCACCCAGCTGGTCCTGGCCTTACGGGTTATGCTTTTCTGGAATTTATTATAGCGATAGCAATTATATGGACACTCGAAAGCGGATTTCTGCTGTCGGCGTCGTCGTCGCCGTCACCGTTGCCGTCGCCGTGAGGTTCCGTATGACGTCAACGGCGACGAAATAGTCGCCGTGCTCCGGACGCTGTATGTGCGAGTGAAAGGGTGCGAGGGACGCGCGCTTTCACGGGGAGCGAACGCATGTCGGAGAGCAAACGCGAGTTCTACGCCGTGCTCCCTGAAGGGCTGCGTCTCTTTCCTCCGTTAAGCCCCAACTAGAGGCACGCGTTGGAAAGCGTCCGCACGCGCCGCGCTCACTCGATCTCACGTCGCGTTCAATAGAGGAAGAGGGCGCGCACCCAAACGATGCATGAGTTGCCGCGCGTCCCTGCGCGTTTCGTCGCGGCTGCCCAGTTCACCTACCAAACGCGAGGAACGACGAACACAAAGCACGCAGCTTGCCAGGGCTTGCCTGCACGCCGCGCGAAGAGTCGTTCCGGAAGTCACGCTGGTTCGCCGTGGTCACGTCATAGCCGTTCTGTGGTCACGTGAGTAGCGTCACGCGGGCGACGCGATGGCAGCTTCCGGCGCGGGAGTAAGAATTCTAGCAGTGGTAGGTGTCCACACGCGACGCAGTCCTCGCGCTTGACGCCGTACGCGCCCAGGCGCGATGCGGCGCGTGCGAACGCTTTCCAACGCGTACGTCTGGTTGGGGCTTTACAATCACCATATATAGAGAACAAGCGCGACTTCATCCATGGCGCGAAATGCCGTGGGGGGGGGGGGGGGAGGGAGGGAGGGGAGGCGACGTTTAGCTGCGGCACGAAATGCGTATTTATATAAAAACGTTGCGAGGTGAGAAGGTAGGTAAGATTTCCGACGCTGCTCGACGAGTGTCCCATTCTGATCTCGTCGAAAACCTCCGAGCCTCCCCCAGAAGCACCGGCAACAGTCACCGACGCCACGCGCGTTCGGTGCGAACGCGGATAAAACGCTAACGGCGTCGACAACAGTTCTGCGCGTTGCTGGTGCTACTGTATGTAGAAGTTTATATAGCTGATAAAACTACTATCCTTACTCCGTATAGCTCTCTACTAATTTGCTATCGCAATTGATGCTTTGCCTTTCGGGTGAAACTGCGACAATTTTTCATTATTGATCGATTATCGACTAGCTACTGATTGGCTATCACAAGGTATTGGCCAGTTATTTGGGGTATACTAAGCACTACCAAGTCATCCCCAGCATTTTCCGGAATTTATTTTTTATTTATCGATAATTTATTAGCTATTGTTTGGCTATCGCAACGTAATGCGAGGCACAGCTGTGCGGAGTGACGTCATCGCTAGGCGAGTTTTTGCGAACACTACGCGGGGAACCAAAAAGCTTAAACAGCTCCGCTGTTAAAAATTTAGTGATGCGTGCACTCAGTTCCTGAAAGCGCAAGGGGCACCCAACACGACTCGGCGTACTCTCTGACAGCGCTTATAAGATGGCCCAGAACAGGTCACCAAACATCTCTCTTTGTTCGCGTTTTTTCCCCGGTTGTTTCAACAGATACGAGGGAAGGTTCGGGAACACTTTTGGCACCGCACCCTCGGCAAGATTACACTTGTCTCGTGGCACCTCAACCGTCTGTCCATTGATAATATGCACAAACACTTTAAGATGTCCTGCTCATGAACGTGTAAATAACACACCACGAATTTCGCAGAGAGTTCCCGGTCGGCACGAGGAATCGATCTGTT
>NC_051163.1:93497836-93522738 GCF_013339745.2 Dermacentor silvarum
TGAACACTAGGAATGAAAATTGTTCATCGCCAAAGTCATAGTTAGGATAGGCTAATGCAGTAGCCATCCAGGGCTTCAAGAAGTTTCCCAATCATTTCGTGCGTTGGTTTGTGCTGCTGTTTAGGCCTAAATGCAGTCGGTGTTTCGGTCTGATGGAGATGAAAAAAAACGGCTGCATAAGCACTGTCGCTTGAAAAGAAGCTGCAAGTTCTTCAGGAGCTCAATCAAAGCGGCCTATCCAAGACGGAGGCTGCAAAAAAGCTCGACATCTCGAAGTCCACACTATCGCACATTTTGAAGGTGCCGTCAAGAATGCAACATTCCCTTTAAAACAAATGAGGGTGCGAACGCCATATGAACTGGAGAAGTTATTTTTTTGTGATTTAAGGGTGCGCGGAGAGCTAATTTTCTGATAATAGGACCCATTTTAGAGCCGAGAAACACGAGACAGCCCTGCAAATGGGAATGGCAAATTTTGGCACAAGCAACGAATGGCTGAGCCGATTTAAAAAGCACCATATCTTTGTCTTCAAGCGGTCGAACCTCCTCCAGTGACGAGTGTGATGAGCCTATTTCCAGTGGAGTGGCATCAGCATAGCTAAATAAGCAGTTGAACTTTTGCAGCACTATTTTGAGCATGAGGGGTGTGCAGAATTTCTAGCAAGTCAGTCAGGCATGCACACTTAATTTGTGAAAAAGCAGTTCAAGAGTGTTAAGCAAACCACAATTCATTCCTTTTTTCTCAATGCATCCAGATCAGTAAAGGTTCAAGCAATTTAAATAATGTTGTGCTTCATTAAATATGCCTACCATGCTTAACCTGGATCACTTTTTGGATCCCTTTCAAGTTCCATTTAAGAGGAGTCCACTGTAATACTCCATTCGATGCAAATCGAATAGTCAGTATGCATAACTAGAATCATTTCTCAAGAAGATTTCAAATAGTTTAAATTCTATTTTGTGCACAATCTAACGAAGTTTTAGCAAAAATGCGATAAATTTCATCCTGGTTACCATATAGTAGACAAAGCAGGAAGAGTTACACAGCAGAACACACAATACAGGATTCAGGGTCAGAGAGCCAGGCCTTTCCTTCTCAACTGTGATCGTTCGCACTCTACATGTTTCCTGGAATGCAAACTACCTATTTGCTTGGAATGCCACATTTCCACTCTTTAAAAACAACGCCTCATAATGTGTAATGTTACGACAGAAACTTGCCAAAAAAAGAACTATTGTCTATGCTGCTGCCATAGTATGGAACAACGTACCTACAAACTTAAATATAGGTCACTGTAATCACCGATATCAAAACGTTTTTCAGAAGTAATCAATATGCGGGTCCACTGTGAACAGTTGTTTTTAATTCTTTGTGTTACTATTGTAGAAGTTCTTGTATGTTTTAATTTTCATTTTGGTAGGCTACCAATGTGTAACTGTTGTACATGAAATTGATGTACAATGTCGAGTTGTCTCACTACAGTTTCTAGCACTTCCTGCATGGGCCCACGCCTAGCCGAAAATGCTAAGCGCCCAGGTGATTTACATGTACTTTTTCTTTTACTATTGTTGTGAATAAATTGATTTGATTTGCCTATGCTAGGATATGAACAAGTTTATATTAATGGTCAAAACAACTGTTTATTATTCAGAAAATATTCAATACTCAACTAGTTTCTGGCACTATTCAATCTATTCGGTCTCAAAAATTACTATTTGCACACCTCTATAATGTCCTTAGTGGTCCTTAGCAGAATAACGTGCTGCTTCTGGGTACTTTGTTACACGTATCTGTTATTCAGCATCTGAGCTACAGCTTAGCCTTACTGCATTGCCATGCAACTGTACTGACGTGGAGATACCATCAGCATAAATACAAATGAACTGATCAGAATATCTGTTACATATAATTACATGGAAGTGTAACATGTACAATCTCTCTGTAGCCAGTTTCTATGCATGAGGTATTCCCAAGTGCATGCTTTGGCTAAGGATGGAGTGCTGGACAAGTTGGAACTGATTTGTGACTTACAGCACAAAACGATAAACACAACGAAAAAGTAAGGATGACCCGACCACAGAATTCAAAGCCCTGCAAAGCCCTTTTAGTTGGAAGACAGTGTTCCTGTCTCCCTACTTTTTCACCGTCTTGTTATTTTGACCTGTAAGACATGAACATATGTGTGCTTTGACGTCTGAATTAGGCCACTGTTAGAAATGCGTAGGAACCTGGGAGCAAAACAACACATTGGAGTAGTTTTGGATTTGTTTGCCTCTGAATTTATGCTGATAGTAGGTCACTGCTCATAATAATACCGTTATAGAATATTTATATAATTGGAAATTTGTGATGAAGATGTTGAAGGCAGGATAACTTAGCCACAATACAAATGTACCATCGACCAAGAAGTTTACGGACCATGGGATCTCAGAAAACGCTAAATATCAGAGCAGCCTTTAAAAGTAGCCAGTAAAACCATATAAACAGTAAAAGTCTCCATTGCAAGGAAAACATCACAGGTTATAGAGTAAAGGAAAACCCCTTTTAGGCTACCAAAACACTAAATGGCAGTCTACAGATACAGCCTTCCTTCAAAACGTTTTCTTGCTGTCCTACTTCAGATAATTGGCAATAATTATTCAGTAGAGCAGACGGAGAACAGTGACCATACTTTAACATTCATTCGTTGCGAAATACAGTTGAACATGGCCATAACGAAAGCCTGAGGCAAAGAAGAGTTTCTTATACTCTGTGAAAGCCCTTACAATAGCCCGTGCACTTCGTATCTCCCAACAAGAAAACGTCGCTAAATTGCCATCCAGTACTAATTCAATTTTCCGGAACGTTAGTCTCCATGTTACAAATCCGTGTAATGCTAACAGAGTCTAAAAAGGGCTCAAATGCATTTTCTGGCCACTTAAATTGTACAAAATAAAACCACAACACAGTTTTGCCCAAAGTGTTTCTGGCACCGTGCCAAGACAGTTTGCTTAGCACGACAGGAACGTTGTTCGTAGGTGCAGAGCATCCGATGCTGAATCGTACGAGCTCTCGCAAAAGTGACTGCTCCATCTAAGTAATTGAGAATATCGGTCCATGCCATTGCCGCTACCACTGACCGAACCCATACATGCGGTGTGATTTGTGCTGTGATCAATGCAATTTGGATAGCCTCGAGCAAGGATCGCCAAAGTAGGTTAAAATTTTGAAAGTAAACTTTCGTTTCGCAGCAGTTCTCGCAACAGTGCATTTTTTTCATGTTCCCCACCGATTTCAAAATTGTTGCGGTCAAGGGTATTTGGTTAGATTCGAATATTTGAAAATACCGAGTATTCATTTTCAATTTTAAATTAGGGGTGGGCGAATAGTGATTTTTGAGACCGAATCGAATGGTGCCAGGAGCGAACTGATTTGAATCAAGTACAAAATACTTTTAGAATAGTCTTCAAATAATGAACAGTCAGCCATTATCAAAATAATATAAAACGATGGTCACATCCTAGTATTCTTAAAGTTAACAAGTTTCTGTCATTACATGGAGTTGTTTCTGAAAAGCACAAATGGAGCCTTAGAAGGAGCAATTAGTCTCTTCGCATGCACAGGGCTCTTCAGAGTGCGAATGATCGCTGTACAGCTTATAAAGTATGCCTACGTGGTGCTATAGCCTGCTTCACTACACATGTTCTCATGTTTTCTGTCTATACTATGCCAACGGGGAAATAAAATTTACCGTACTGTTTCTCCAATTTGGCTGCACTTGATGTTTTAAAATATTCGAAAAGTGTTAAAAAATATCAGCATTTACAAATAGTGACTATTCAATTCGGTCTTCGAATCGAATAAGACACTATTCGATTCGTTATTCAGAAGTTTTGAATATTTGCACACCCCTAGTATTAATAGTGTTCGAGAACACTATTCGAGAAAGTTCGAGAAACGCTATTCGAAAACATTCGAGAAAGCACTTTTGAGCCTAAAGACAACCGGAGTCATTTGTAATGCAGTCAAAGCATTTCAATTTGTGGATACCATGGAGAGAGTGGAAAAAACCATTCTAACTAACCATTCTAACTAGAGATAGCATCAACAAACCATAGAGAATGGTTTCGATAAGCACTGCTTGGATTGAGATGAACAAGCAATGCGCGTGCTATACTAGAACAATAGGTCAACACAAGAGTAAGTGCGTTTTAGAGTAAGAGCGAAAGCTTAGTGGTGCCTGAAGAGGTTAGCCTAGTGTCAGGCTAGGCGTGCAACTCCAGGTGAAATGATGAGGTATAAAAGAAACAAAGCGGGAGGAAATAAAATCAACAAAACAATATAAAACAATAGTGTAAATACAAGCACATAGAATTGCCAGTAATGATGAGTATTAGTTGCAATACTGTACTAATGATTCTGTGAAAAGGACAAGCTATCTTTGGGTGTGCAGTGTCAGATAAAATTTATAAAAGACTCACAAAGAGGTGGCACAGTTTGTTTGGAATTGGTGATGGAGGTTGCTGTGTCGTTCTGTGCAGGTTCTGCACCCGCTTCTAAGAAATTTCCGGTGGGAAGCTCTCCGCCTTCTTGTGCATGTTGTTAAATTTGTTGCATAGGCCGAGAACCCATGACTCCTGGAAATTATTTGAATTAGAACACATAGAAACTAAACACTACATAATGGAAAGATGAGTGAGCTATCTGGCCAAGAATACACATACAAGGTGGAAATAAATGTTTCCAGACTTGCTCTGTTTTGAACATTCAAACGCTGTCACCTACAAAATAGTCCCTTGCACACAGAGCATTCCCAATGTTCCGGTCACTTGGAAAATATATGTTGGAAGTGGCTTTTCCAGATAGACTCGAGCACCCTCCTCCTACCAGGCTTTATTTGCAAATTTCATGACTCAATAACAAGCTTTATTACAACTTTCGAGCAGAGATTTTAATTTTGGGAGAGCACAATAAGCAAGAGCAAATTCTGATGAATGACCCGCCTTTCACAACTTTGCACGAGCGAGTTTCTTGCCGCATACATCGTTCCTCTTGCACATTTACCCTACTAATCATATTTGGCTCCCACTTTATTCACTCGCTTCTCAAGATGAAAAAAAAGGCTCAAAGATTTCCAATTTGACAAGATTGCTTTATTCAAGCTCAAATCATAGAAGGGTGCTTGACTCATTTGGAAAGACATCCAGGCCATATTCGCAAAGTGGCAGGAGCACTAGATTGCTGGGCAAGGGTACTATTTGAAAGGTGACAGTGTTTAGTACAATGCGTTGGCGGGCTAGTTGGTGCGAATCCATAATTACTTGTTTAGCGCAAAAGCAACGGACACGTGAAAGACGACAGGACAAGGCGCTACTCTCAACTGACATCATTTTATTGTATCCCTCCTTTATATAGAGCAGAAACAAGAAGAACATGCGCAGTGAGCACCATGCGCGGCAACCACCACAACATCTGATCGCCAGAGTGCACTCATGACACATAATCCAAAAAACCATATTCAGCGCTGTACAAGCTCAAGGAAGGCACACTAATGCACTGCGAACCCAGTGACTGTATGAAAAAAGCTTCCGATAATTCTTGGGCGGTGGTATCACGGCTCTTTTTCAAAATCGTAGTGTCATGGAACATAGCTTTGCACCTGCATATTTTCCAATGTTGAGCTAAATGGGAACCTGTGCCTGTCGGTATAGAACGCTCGTGTTCTCTAAGGCGCTCGTTAACACAGCGGCCTGACTGCCCTACGTACACTTTGCCACATGACAACGGAATCTTATATTCTACACCGACGCTACAATCTACAATCTTCTCGTGGTTCTTTTCACAAACTGGTTTCTTACTTGTTTTTGAAATACGGCTGCACAACAATGACAGTTTCTGAGGAGCAGAAAACACTACTGGGACATTGTGTCTAGTGGCGACATTCTTTAGATTGTGAGCCACTCTATGGCAATATGAAATATGAAAGGGAAGCGTCACAAAAGCAACTGTGTCACTCAAAAGAAGAGGCCTGAAGTTGTGCCGTATTACAGTAACATTACGAAAGCGTCCGCACGCGCCGCGCTCACTCGATCTCACGTCGCGTTCGATAGAGGAAGAGGGCGCGCACCAAAACGATGCATGAGTTGCCGCGCGTCGCTGCGCGTTTCGTCGCGGCTGCCCAGTTCACCTACCAAACGCGAGGAACGACGAACACAAAGCACGCAGCTTGCCAGGGCTTGCCTGCACGCCGCGCGAAGAGTCGTACCGGAAGTCACGCTGGTTCGCCGTGGTCACGTCATAGCCGTTCTGTGGTCACGTGAGTATCGTCACGCGGGCGACGCGGTGGCAGCTTCCGGCGCGGGCGTAAAAAGTCTAGCAGTGGTAGGTGTCCACGCCGCAACGCTTCCACACGCGACGCAGTCCTCGCGCTTGACGCCGTACGCGCCCAGGCGCGATGTGGCGCTTGCGAACGCTTTCCAACGCGTACGTCTGGTTGGGGCTTTACAATCACCATATATAGAGAACAAGCGCGACTTCTTCCATGGCGCGAAATGCCGTTGGGGGGGGGGGGGAGGGGAGGCTACGTTTAGCTGCGGCACGAAATGCGTATTTAGATAAAAACGTTGCTAGGTGAGAAGGTAGGTAAGATTTCCGACGCTGCTCGACGAGTGTCCCATTCTGATCTCGTCGAAAACCTCCGAGCCTCCCCCAGAAGCACCGGCAACAGTCACCAACGCCACGCGCGTTCGGTGCGAACGCGGATAAAACGCCGACGGCGTCGACAACAGTTGTGCGCGTTGCTGGTGCTGCTGTATGTAGAAGTTTATATAGCTGATAAAACTACTATCCTTACTCCGTATAGCTCTCTACTAATTTGCTATCGCAATTGATGCTTTGCCTTCCGGGTGAAACTGCGACAATTTTTCATTATTGATCGATTATCGATTAGCTATTGATTGGCTATCACAAGGTATTGGCCAGTTATTTGGGGTATAATAAGCACTACCAAGTCATCCCCAGCATTTTCCGGAATTTATTTTTTATTTATCGATAATTTATTAGCTATTGTTTGGCTATCGCAACGTAATGCGAGGCACAGCTGTGCGGAGTGACGTCATCGCTAGGCGAGTTTTTGCGAACACTCCGCGGGGAAGCAAAAAGCTTAAACAGCTCCGCTGTTAAAAATTTAATGATGCGTGCACTCAGTTCCTGAAAGCGCAAGGGGAACCCAACACGACTCGGCGTACTCTCTGACAACGCTTCTAAGATGGCCCAGAAAAGATCACCAAACATCTATCTTCGTTCGCGTTTTTCCCCCCGGTTGTTTCAACAGATACGAGAGAAGGTTCGGGAAGACTTTCGGCACCACACCCTCTGCAAGTGTCCACTTTTCTCGTGGCACCTCAACCGTCTGTCCATTGATAATATGCAGAAACACTTTAAGATGTCCTGCTCATGAAAGTGTAAATCACACACCATGGATTTCGCTGAGAGTTCCCGGTCGGCAGAAAGAATCACTCTGTTGAACGCCGAGCGAAGTGTCGCATTGCTGGGAGCACACAAGAAGTGGCGCGCCTGAACTGTCGACATCGTTCGATAGCCGCTGTTGCAGTCAGAAACGCAGCACGTCGGCATCGTCTGCTAATATCCTTAACAAAGGCGGTGAAAGCTACAGATTCGCGGATGACATGTATCCTGAAATCCGCCGTCAACAACCAACCACAGAATACACCAACGCTACCACGTGTTTCGTCTGGCCAGTTCGCGTAGCCGGCTAGTGGGGAAGTGAAGCTGGGTGAAACGGCAGCGCCATGAAGGCGCGGGCGGGTGGGCGGTTCCGCGCAAAGACGCCGAATTTTACAACTGAAGCTAGTCTAGTAACGTTGGTTTCAACAACGACACGCTTCTTGTTCGTCACCGATGGAAAACGACGACGGCACACCACCTCACGGCCAACGGGCAAAACACACCACGCTCAGTTGGTACCACAGCAAGCAGTGTGGGAGGCAATCCTCGGCACACAAACCACTACCACTGCACGACGCGTTGTCCATGTATACCATGGTATAACACGTAAAAATATGGAATCTTTCTTTGTGCAGAAATTTTAATATGTCACTGTCCACAAAATTGAGAAATCGACAAGCTTCAGAAAAGCGAAAACGATGTATGCGGCCATGCTTTGACCTATTAGAGCACATTTTATAAATACATATTCTACGTGCTTCTTCACAGTGTAGGTTCTCATGCAGAACGTCTGGTGTCGAAGCCGATGTTACCTAAATAAATGGGGCTAATACGGCAGATTTCTTATAAATATTTTGGAAAACGTGAGACTTTCGATCTTCATTCCTGGGAAACTTTGAGAATAGAAGCCGTGACAACTCCGAGACTCTGCGTAAGTCGGCATATACGCGACATTCATCCCAATAGTACCAAAAAGTACGGTTAAGGAAGTCAAAAAATGTAGGATCCGTAGCCATCAGGGCGGCCTGCGTCCAGTAAAATTCGGTCGTGTTTGCAAATGAACAAACTTACATCATCAGAAAATTAGGGAGGAGCCCGTGGAAGCTTGAGGCGCCATGCTAACGTGTTCAAGCAGCTTGACCGTGACACGAAGATGCAGTGGTATTTCGCGACACGAATCACGTATACCTGACAAGGTTCTTCGCGCTTCTTGGCGTATCATGGCGACGCTTTACAGCGTAAGATACTACCACCACTTTACTCCGCCAGTTTCTCACAGGGCTGAAAGGCAATCTAGATGCAACAGAGAGTCCGCGAAGAGCAGTAATGGTCCCTAGTTAGGCCTATCCGAGTTGTGACATTCTTCTCACCAGCCTCCTATTTGCTACGTCTCGTGACCGAATTTCTTCTGTCTCGCAGATAGCGAGAGTATGAACCCGTCGTGCCCGCTCACTGCTGGTGGTGACCTGTGAGGAGGCGAGGCGGCATTTTGTATGCGGAATCCATAAAACCGTCCTACAATCGCCTTCTTTTCCGCTACGAGTGAGAATGCCACGTGATCGCACCCATACGCGCCAAGTCACGAGGAAAGGTGGCCTGTTGCATTTCCTTCGTTCTTCGCTTCTTTCACAAGAGCCGGTCGAAGGAAAAGGTTGAGACATGCGAACGTGTTTGAACCACGTGTCCTCGCCATTTTTTTTCAATCGGCGGTTAAGTGAAGTCTTTTTTTTTTCCTGAAACAGACGTTCAGGGCAACGCCAGTGCCAATTGCTTATTGACTTTGACAATATTGCCACGTGTACTTGTTTATCTTTTACCGGTGACCGCTCTTCACCGGCTCACAAACGTTAAACGTTATCGCTCGGCGCAGGACGCGCCTGTATCGGAAGTTTCTAGAACGGTATCGATGCTTCTTTCCGTTGCCTGTCTTCACTGACGCTTATGTTATCTGATTGTATGACCGACGCGAATTGTCTAGAACTTTCTGGAAGACACGCGGGCGTCAGGGATTAATCTGGAACCTTCGATGACTCAGGTATAAAAGCCGACGCGTTTCGCCGCTAATCAGATTTCGACGATCGCCGACTGTGTTCGCCGCTATCGTTGTGCTTCGAGTGTAGCTTTCTTTTGTGGGCACAGGTTCGCCCAATAAAGAATCAGTTTCGTCACACACAGTTTTACGACTGTTTTCTTCACCGTCACTACTACGTGACATCTGGTGGAGGTGCTGGGTATCGATCCCAGTAGCTCTCGCAAAACGACATTCTCCTAAAGAAGAACTTTTCGCCTCTCCGAGCCAACTACCTCCTCGTGGTACCCTCAGCATTGCGTCCAGAGGTTCTGCAAGCTCTCCATGACGACCCAACGGCTGGACACCTCGGTTTTTCCCGCACGCTCTCGAGGATACAAGAAAAATACTACTGGCCTCACCTCTCTGCCGACGTCGCCCATTACGTAAGGACATGCCGAGACTGTCAACGACGCAAAACACCGCCGACAAGGCCAGCCGGACTTCTACAGCCAATCGAACCACCTCGCCGACCGTTCCAGCAGATCGGGATGGACTTACTGGGGCCTTTTCCGACGTCGACGTCCGGGAATAAATGGATCGTCGTAGCTACTGACTACCTCACCCGCTACGCCGAAACAAAAGCCTTGCCCAAAGGCAGTGCCGCCGAGGTAGTCCGATTCTTCGTTGAGAACATTCTCCTGCGTCACGGTGCTCCAGAAGTCCTCATCACCGACAGAGGCACGGCCTTTACGGCAGAACTAACTCAAGCCATCCTGCGATACAGCCAGACAAGCCATCGCCGGACCACCGCCTACCACCCGCAGACGAATGGCCTCACCGAGCGGCTAAATAAGACCATCGCCGACATGCTGGCAATGTACGTCGACGTCGAACACAAGACTTGGGATGCCATCCTTCCGTACGTGACCTTCGCATACAACACGGCCGTGCAAGAAACGACGCACATGGCGCCGTTCAACCTGGTCTACGGAAGGAGCCCAGCAACGACGCTTGACGCCATGCTACCGGACGTCACCGACGAAGAAAATCTCGACGTTGCCACCTATTTGCAGCGTGCCGAAGAAGGTCGACAACTCGCCCGGCTGCGCATCAAGAACCAGCAGAGAACCGACAGCCGACACTACAATCTTCGACGACGCTACGTCGAGTACCAGCCCGGCGACCGTGTTTGGGTCTGGACTCCGATACGCCGGCGAGGACTTAGCGAGAAACTATTACGACGCTATTTCGGACCCTACAAGATTATCCGACGGATTGGCGCACTGGACTACGAGGTCGTGCCAGACGGCATTTCGCAATCACAGCGGCGCCGCGCACGACCCGAAGTCATCCACGTGGTGCGTCTTAAGCCTTTCTACGCCCGCTAACGAACTTAGGTACTTCGTTGCTTTGTTATTTTTTTGTCTTTATTACACGTGGTTTATGTTTTCGGACTCGTGTTTGTTAGTAGCATCGGGACGATGTTTTTTTTAAGGGGAGGGTAATGCCACGTGTACTTGTTTATCTTTTACCGGTGACCGCTCTTCACCGGCTCACAAACGTTAAACGTTATCGCTCGGCGCAGGACGCGCCTGTATCGGAAGTTTCTAGAACGTTATCGATGCTTCTTTCCGTTGCCTGTCTTCACTGACGCTTATGTTATCTGATTGTATGACCGACGCGAATTGTCTAGAACTTTCTGGAAGACACGCGGGCGTCAGGGATTAATCTGGAACCTTCGATGACTCAGGTATAAAAGCCGACGCGTTTCGCCGCTAATCAGATTTCGACGATCGCCGACTGTGTTCGCCGCTATCGTTGTGCTTCGAGTGTAGCTTTCTTTTGTGGGCACAGGTTCGCCCAATAAAGAATCAGTTTCGTCACACACAGTTTTACGACTGTTTTCTTCACCGTCACTACTACGTGACAATATACTGTTGAACGCGAGGCCAATGTGTCGCGGGTAATGACGACCGCGTTAAGATGTGAGCGGAATACATGTTTAAGTCTTGCGTAACGAGACAGTTACTGTGTCCGCGACGTGAATCTTTCCTTCAGAGAGAGAGAGAAAAGACCTTATTCCGGGTCAGACTAAGACTTATATAGATATTCCTCCGCAGAGAGGACCATGGCCAGCCGGTCGGCGAAGGCCGCCGACGCCAACCACACCCGCCAGTGGAGAGGTGGGCGGTAGTGAGGGGATTGTAGGGCTGCGGGGCAAGAGAAAGGGATGTGCTCTACATTCGCGTACGTAGAGGGGCAGTTGGGACTTGAAGGCTCTGAGCGGTAACAATAAAAGCGTGCTGGAGTGATCAAAGTGTTGAGCTGGACGGCCCTGAGGATGCGTACTTGAACAGTGCAGAGACAAGGGTGTGGTAGCGGAAGTCTGCAATGAATGACGCAGGTGTTTGTAGTGCTGCTTTAGAGTATTTTTTATTATAAAAGTGTGCCTCGTCCACTATGGGCGGGTAAGGCCAGGGGATCATCGACGCCCGGCTATTAATCTCGTGGCCAAGCTCATGAGCGAGCTGATTAGCGGTAATTCCCGCATGACCTGGAACCCACACCAACAGTGACCAAAGCAGGGGAGATAAGGGAGAGAGAGTCAGAAAGGTCGTCATAAAGATTATCGAAAGTCTGTTGTCGCGAAGAGGCCGGATTGCAGACATGGAGTCTGATCAAATGCGATACCGAGGAGAGGGAGCGAGAAGGGTTCGTTCGGGCGTCCCGCGAACGATCGCGGCCAATTCAAGGGATAGAGAAGAAGTAGGAAGTGAGAAGGGGCCAGCGGTGCTAGGGATGGGAATGCCAAGGGGCGCCGTGATTATGACACTAGCAGTGGCGCCTTGAGTGTGGTAATACGCTACCTCAACATAGCATGTGACAGTGTCCCCTGGGAAAGGGTCGTGGAAGTAAGTGCACACTTGTCGTCGTCCCTCATGAAAATCTGGGGTCATATTAGAGGGAACAGGGCACAGTGGAGGTTGCTGGGAGGGGGCCGTTGAGAGGTCTGCAGCGGAAAGTCAATAGGCCGGACGCCAGCGCGCTGCATAGACTTGAAGCTAAACATTTCGACAGAAGTACCTGTCTGGTTCGGAAAATTGATTAAGACTTAGAGATTGACTCCAACCAAATAAGGAAATTTACTAGCCCGACGTCTCGGAACCAATTCGGCTCCTTCTTCAGGGGGTATTCTTCGGAGGTGGCGGTGTGCCGCTTTTAAAAGGTCCGTCGTAACAAAGGAGAGGAAGGGGGAGAGAGCGTAAGGTGCGGAGACACTTGGTAGGGCACCTGTTCTAGGCAGACAAAATAGGTGGTGGGGCTTCGGCGTCGCTGGTCGGCTGGGTTGACCGATGCTGGGTGCCCTTTCGTCACGGGAATGCGTTGACGAGGGACAGGGGGGGGGGGGGGGGGAGGGACGAGTTGTTTTGGTGTTGCTGACCTAGAGCGGGGGGTCCTTCCCTTCGTCGCGTCTGCAAGGCCATGAACATACAAAGAAGGAAGAATGCCCTTCACGCGGTTTATATTACCCGCCTTGTTCTGAATGTGCCAAGACTCGAGTAGTAGCCTTTTTCGCCCGTTTGTCTCTGTTTGAAGGATTTGGGTTTCTTGGAAAGAAATCTTGCGGGCGGCGTCTTCGGAATGTTCGGCGACGGCGCTGCGTATTCGGTTGAATGTTCTGACGTCGTTTTCATGTTGTCTGATTCTTTCTTTTAGATTTTTGGTTTCCCCGATGTATGACGCCGGACAGTCGGCACAGCTGATCCACTTAGGAGACCTAAAAACAGTATTGCAGCTATCAAAAACTGATTTAACATCAACTATGTATTTTGCATATATATTTCTCTCGTGGTGCACACCTTTCTTCAGAAATTGCTATATGAATGTCGGCAGTAGAAGCAATACCAAGGTAGACCATTCTTATTGCAGCTTTTTCGAAAAAAACTTGAATATGAAGTATATTAGAAGCAATGTTCATCTGTTTGTTGTAACCTATCAAGATAAGCTTTTGCACAACCTGCTGTGACTTATTGATTCACACTGTAGGATTCAGGATTCCAGGATTCATGCTGTAGGCAGAAGCACTCTCCACCACTTGTAAAGGCGTTTATTAGGCACCAGCCTGTTGGACCGACCGTTATTTCAAGGCCCGAGCTCTCAGCATGAGCGGTGTTTCTCGAGGAGAGCGCAGGAGGGATCGACCCACTAGAAAGGCCTGGAAAGCATGACCCACTATGGCGTTCGTATCCTTCGCTGCAAAGTATTTATAAATCTGTTCTAAATAAGCTGCCTTTGCCAGTGGCAACCAACCGGATGTGAACACTTGTTGACAGTGGGTCTTGGTATTTTTTATTAATATCGTAAAAAGTTTGTCATACATGTTGCTTTCTCGTGTGTTTTCTGATACTTTCAGTGAATACAGCAAATGCTGGAAGTGGTATTTGCAAAGATTTCAAGAGAAACTATGCTAGCAGATTGGACGGTAACCATCATTTCTACATTAGCTATTTATTTCTTCACTCAGAATGTCCAAGCTGATTACATCCATACAAAGGGAATAAAACCAAAGTTAGTGCAAGACACACAGTCCTTACATGTAATGGTAAGGACTGCATTTGAAGTGCAAACCTGTAGCCCCCACATAATAGGAAAAAAAGTTACACAAGGGATTACAAAAACACAAACAGGTTGTACATAACAGAAAATTTACCTGCACATGTCCATCTGGCCCAAGACAATTAAATAAATATGTGGAAGTGCAGAGACATGGCTGAAATCAAGTAGGCACCGCCAAAATGCTGGTAAGATAAAAAAAAATTCTGCAGATTTCTGCACTGTGGGATTAATGTTATGTCAAAAATTTTGCAAGTTACTAGCTATTCAGCATCGTTTGGGATTCTTCAAAGCATTACTATGGACCAACACGTTTGAGTAAGGCGAGCAGTTATGTGCATACGACAAAAGGGCATGAGCAAGCCTGTCCATCGTATTGAAACTGTACACCCAAATATAATTCAGAAAAGAAACATTTTTAGCCAGACTTTTTAATGGCGAGAACTATATGATAGATAAGTTAGTCAGGTTCTTGTACGTTAGCGAGAATCACTGTTCTGACTTTGATTATTCCCTTTCATAATGTATGCAGAGTGTACTTCAACCTAATAATTTAGCGACATTTATAATGTTGTATTCATATCATACTAGCATCTAAAGCTTTTTTGACATGTGTAAAAAAGATTGTTAGAAACTCTGCTTAGGAAAACTTTCAATATTACCTTGAGTGTAATGTAGCAAACCAGACGCTCATCTGGTTGACCTCCCTGCCTTTCCTTTTCTTGATTTCCCTCTATCTCGCTCAACATCGCGCAATGCTAAATATATTTAAAAGATTGCTTATCTCATTATGCAATCATTGTTACACACAAATGAAAGGGTGACAGCGCTGACTATATTTTGAGAGCGTATAGGATCGTCAATTTCAATACTTTTCGTCAATGCTCTTGATAGAGCCGCGGGTACAGTGGTATAACTGCAACTCATCCATTGAATGCTTGGGCATGTGAAGCGAACGGGACACTTTCCGTATCAGACGTCAAGACTGTTATTTGCACTCTGCGGCAAAAGCCTTGCTAAGACATGTGGTTCGACGAACATGCAATGTCATCACTCCTATACCGAGTTGACCCATTCCTGCGGTTTTTCACCGAACCAAAAGATTGACCACACGTTCGGCCCGCTTCTCCATCGTTTACGCTTAAGATGTACCCTACACGCCTCACTCCTTTGTGTCACAGCAAAAGACGAACGTCGACACATTGTAGTTAGCGTGGCAACTACGACGCCTCAGTGTAGCATATTATCATAGAATGCACTCAATATGACCAGCAGCGTGTTCATTTGCCTGATCGTTTGAACACCCTTGACAGACGTCTTAGAGTGAAATAAGTGCTTGGGCCGTGGTCGTGCCCTGATAAGCAGATGCATGCTGTAAGTGCCCTTCGCGAGTTTTTAAGCAAGACTAATATGATAGACTGCCTATAAGTGACATTACTGTTTTGTCTTGTACACTGTGGTTTCTTTCTAACGAGCAGATCTCGCGAGCGAGTTATTCTTTTGTGTATATGAAGAAACTTGTGTGGACTCCTTCGCTCCTCTGTAGTGAGCGACTATCCTATAGTTACTGGACTAGGGTTTTCGAATTGGTGTCCTTATATGAAACAATCTTTGTGCGGTTGTTGTTGTTGTGTGCATCGTGTTTTTGACATTTTCTTCTTTCATTCTCGGTTCTCTTTTTTCTGAATGTGGGATTTTGTGATAGCCGGCTCTGACGTACCCTATCTTCCCATGCTTCTACATCTAAAGAAAAAGAAAGCGCGTAGAAATACACCGGATGTAATCGGCAATCATACGCGTTATCCAGCCGCGTGCGACCAAGTCTTGCTTACCCACCGTCCCAGACCAAAAGATCGAATAAGCCAGCGAATTCTCAATAAAAACTAATGTAGATGTCCACACGTTGCCGGTTTTAATCTGCTGCGACTGCAAGATGGCAGCAACAAGATGACTATTACATTGACGACAATCATACGATGGCATGGTTTTTGCTATGGCAGCTCGACAAAGTTTAGAACATGCTGATTGTTGGGTTCTTCATAGGTACTGAACAGGCATAAGCGAGAGAAATAGTGATTGTGACGACAATCTTTACAATCATACAAACCTATGTCTATGTCGTGGAAATGACAGACATACGAGACTCTGGTGACAGAAATAGACTGTGGTGAAATGACAATGGCAATTGTACTTCAACAAATAAATCTTAAAACATGATCGAATTTAATCAATAGTGCGGTACAAGGTTCCAGAGCTTTTATGTAATATATATGAGGAAAGGACTGGGTAGTGTGGGCCAATCCCGAAGCTGATGCAGTCTAACACCATGTCTCCAAGCACTAGCTGTCACAAGGGAGGAATGTGAGGGCAGCAGGGAAATTTTCTGCAAGGGTAGCAGCAAGTGAGAAATATTGTAAGCGTTCATAGAATGTTATGTATTATAGCACTCACGTATACACTTATTACATATTTACATGTGTAGATATTTAGTGTTTTTCACATTATTTCTCAATATATGTCCATGCCTTTTCTTTCTTTCGCCCAATTTTGTTCCCATAGATGTTCAATTCAGTGCTGCTGAGAATGCGTGCAGATCCAATGCACATCTTGAAAACAGTATAATGGGAAGCTTTGTTTATTGGCGCTGCCAATTTGATGCTATACAAAGACTGGTTTGGTTTGATGAGTTTTATGTAGGAATTGTAGTAGAACATGCCCATTCTGGAAGCTTGGCCAAGAACGAGCAGACCCACTGGCACATATTGAGCAGATAAATAAAAGAATTCCTTAAATATATTAATCAATCCATTAACAGATCGATGTGCTTTAAAAATGCCTCTGATCCGACATTACATATGCAGGTTTGACGTAGAAAGTTACGTTTTGTTATGTAGAACAGGGGAAGAGATGTTTGTTCAGTATAAAGCTGTAGTAAAAGCCCACCCCCTGGTAATTGCATTTGGCAGCTGGCAGCACCTATTTTCTAAGCAAAGAGACACAAACTGACAAACTGCACTGTCAGGGAAACAGCCTAAGAAAGTACAACATACTGAGATTATACTAAAAATATTGATTCCACAAATAAACAAAAAGGGAAAGTTTTTGTGACAATACCAATCACTGCAGTCGTATCAATATATTTGTTGTAGGTGATGTCAGGTCATGTGCCCACCATTACCGAGCACATATATCACGAGGGGATTGCAGCGCCAGTACGTCTTGAAAGAAATTCAACTTTCAAAACATCAATGCTCTTCAATTGTCACAGTGGACTGTGTTGGGGTGTCACTTAGTGGGGATGCGGTGTTTACAGAATGCATGTCTGCTAGTTCTGCGTCAACTAAAGAAGTGTAAGGCTCATATTTATCGTTGTTCTTTTCCGTAAATAACATGCAAGTGGCTGTAACCGGAGCTCAACAGCTGCTAACAAAGCTTGTGGAGAAAAGAATTATTGCTAGCTTTGTGCCAGCCAACAGCACGACAACCTCACAATATTCACCTGATGAAGCACCTGTAGAGAAGAAACAACATTCTTTGCTGCCCCTAATTTACTGCACCTAAAATTCCCTGCATCCATGGCTGAACATGCTTGGTGCCCATTTGGGGTTCGTTTCATCAAAGAGCTTGCTAGGTTTCCATGAATAGAAAGGCACGTTTGCTACGATCAACTTGGTGCTCCAGCTTTGGACATAAATCAGCCTCTGCAAGATGCAGTGTGTAGTTATCAACTCCGCGGTGGCACGCTGAGCACAGAGGTGGGTCACTGGAAACATAACATGTCTATTATGTTTATGTCTGTAATGTTTATGTTATACATAAACATTGTTTGGTGTTTTCAATTCCTTTTTTGGTCCACACAAGCCTCTCCACTTCTCGGACCCCACCTTCGGGCAGTCCCACCGTGGTTTGTTATCACCATAGGCAAGCAAGACATTCTTGGGCTTGGTCCCTTTCTATTTGACATGAATTTATGGGAGTGATATGGGGGGGGGGCAACCTAAATTGGGTGTCATATGGGGTTTGTCCAACCTAAATTTGGGGTGATATGGGGGGAGGGGCAACTTAAATGTGGGGGTGATATGAGGGTGGGCCACACTAAATTTAGTGCAGCAAGCACGTGCGTGATCGGCAGGAACTCCATAAATGCAGTAAGGGATGCGGTTTTACTGCCATGTTTCTGCCGAAATACGAGATTACTACCGACGAACAATATATATATATATATATATATATATATATATATATATATATATATATCGACCATTAGTAAAACCTTCAAATGAAATAAAGTAGTAGCCCCCGCCCCCTTGGAAGATACCGAACCTCAGATACGATTCCAAGTATGTTTGGATATGTTTCCACACGCATACTACGCGTGGACACCTGTCCGCCACCGTGGGCTCTCGGAGAAATTACTGCGCCGATACACCGGCCCATACGAGATTGTGCGTCGCCTTAGCGATGTGAATTACGAGGTCGTGCCCCTCGCTTGAGCCGATGACGTCCCCGTTCTAAAGTTATGCACGTAGCAGGGATGAAGCCGTACTACGCCCGCGAGCGAAGTGCACCATTCAATCCCTTCGCCGTCCTACGCAGTGTTGTGGTTATCCGTTGCTTTCTGTGACCACATTTGCCATTAGAGCTATCCTACCACTTTATGCGCTTTATTGTAACCACCCGACCTCGCGACCGGGACAGTCGCATTTGAGAGGGGAGAACACACCTCCAGCATCTAGAACGAGAATGACGAAGTGCGTAGTGGAATGCACGCTCTTCGAGTGTCAGTCATTATTAAAGGAACACCGTTTTCCTAAGGCCTCACTCGTTTACTTCGTGACAACATCACAGAAAATCTCTAAAAATCTACAGATCAGTAGCCGTGGTACATCAGTAGCCAGTTACGTCGCCTTCCGCGTCACCTCGCAACGTTTCTTTGGATTAGTTCATGGAGGAAAGAAACAAAACTCCATGGACTAGTTAAATGATTAATGCTCACAATTATTTATCTTATTGCCAATATTTCAGAGTACACATAACGAACCGCTTTTTCGAGTGCATGTTTTGCTAAGGCTAGACAAGTTTGCATAATGTTTTTTTTTTGTTTTTTTTTTCATATGAATGCTTATGACTTGTTATACAATTGAACAAATCATATTTCTTGTTTTTCTGACATGTTCTGAAAAGAAATGACGCAATGCTATTAATAAAAAATTATTTCCGTCGACAAATTTGACATGACAATTCCAGCAGACACTAGCGCCACACCATCCCGCCTTGTGATGCCACACCGTAATGCAAGTCGCTTCGCGCGCTTTACAGTAGGTGTTGTGTGGTTTATCTGACCCGTCTGAGACTCGCTGGACAAGATGCCCACTCTTCTTAGTAGTTAGAGCGTGTTATATACTTTTTTTTAACCACCGCGAACTATGGCATCCAGCGTTGTTTGCCTGGGCATTCTCGAGACTGGTTGGATGAACGCTGCAGGCAGGGCGACAAGAAGAGTTGCTGACGCCTCTCTCATCTCTGGCAACTATCAACGACAACACGTTGGTAAGTCCCTTGGTGTTTGCTATTTAATACCGCGGTGTCGCACAAGCACTTTCGATCGCGATAGAGCCCCGTACGTGTTCGAGAAGTTTGAACCCGACCCTCGCAGTCAAAAGTACCTCGTGTAACCAAACCGGGGTGCCACTTGTTGCAATTTTGACGGACCGTCGAGTAAAGGGTACACGATGCGCGAGTATTCCTAAGGCTCATTCCCACCGGCGACTTGAGGTGGTCGCGCGACCATTTGCGACTCGCGACCAAAAAGTGACCGAAGGTGACAAAAAGCAGCCCGGCTGAGCGCGACCGGCAAGTCACAATCCCGGAGAATATCGTTCTCAGCGAGAACTCTAGGAATCTACGCAGTTCGCGCGCACTGTGTAAATTGATTTCGCGTTCCGGCAACAGCCATGGATTTTGATTCGAGCGAACAGGAAGACGTCGTCCCTGTGCTGATGTGCTCTGCCGTGGTTTCAGCTGTGGCAGCGCGGAAGCCTCCGAAGAAAACGCAACGCTGGTGGGTGCACCCTTGCCTCCGCTCTCGTAAAGTGGTCGGCCACGCACGCCGCCTCATATACCCGAACTTTGTGCGTATGACGAGCAATATCGTGAGCAACATTGTAATTTCTAGTTCGCATTGCGTGAGATTCTGTGCGCGAAGCTGTTCACCTTTGGGTGGCGTGCTCATCCAACAAACGGCAGCTGGAAAAAGGGTTTGTGTCGTGCTTTCTTTTCCTGTTGTTTAGCTTCCAGCGAATGCGCCCGCGTACATTCGACACGTTGCTACAACTGCTGCGTCCCAGAATCACAAGACAAGACACCAATTACCGGCCTGTAGTCTGCATATGGTGGCGTGCACATTGCATCTGGCGTGAGGACGCCGGATAAAAACTCATAACATCACTTTTGTCGCGGCGCTGATTGCTTGAGCAGCTTTTCGACTACGGTCGCGTTACTGATGAAGGCTCGTTCACACCGGCGACTGACAGTGGTCGCGTGATCAAGTTGGTCGCAAAGCGACCAGTCGCAAATGCTCGCAAAATTCGAACTAGAAATTACAACTTTCTCTCTATAGTACTCGTTGTCATGCACACAAAGTTCGGGAAGGAGGCGGCTTGCGTGGCCGGCCACTTCACGCGCGCGGAGGCACGGGCGCACTCACCCGTAGCGTTTTCTTCGGAGGCTTCCGCTCTGCTACAGCTGACACCACGGCAGAGCACATCAGCACAGGGACGACGTCGTCCTGTTCGCTCGAATCAAAATCCAGCCATTGTTCGAATCAAAATCCATGGCTGTTGCCGGAACGCGAAACAAATTTACACAGCGCCAGCGAAGTGCGCATGAACTGCGTAGAATCCTATATAGAGTTCTCGCTGAGAACGATAATCTCCGGGATTACGACTTGCGGGACGCGCTCAGCCGGGCTTGCCGGTGTGAACATCGGTCGCCTTAAGTCACTTTTTGGTCGCGAGTCGCAAATGGTCGCGCGACCTCCTCAAGTCCCCGGTGTGAATGAGCCTTAAATTGAGCAGCGAGCGACTGGTCCAAAATCTCGAAAAGCGACTATTTGCGAGTGGTCGCTTTGCGACCAACTTGGTCGCGCGACCACTGCCAGTCGCTGGTGTGAATGAGCCTCTACAACTCTTCCCGGCCCTGTGAGGGCCTGCACAAAGAGAAAAAGCCACTTGCCGATGAAGAAATTTTTTGTCAGCCTGGAGACTCTATGCGCTTGTCGCCCATGTCGGAGACATCGGCAAGAAACACAGCGCAACACAGCTCGAGAAAGCAACAGCATCAGCACATTTCAAGCTTCGTGTTGATGAGTGAAACATGAATGCAACCCGCCGGAGATATTGATCCTTCTCTAGAAACTGCTGTTATCCACATAATTGTCTTCATTATTGCTTAGCCTTGTTTACGCAGTCAGAACATGCGTCCCACGTGATTAATTACCCTGTTAATTAATGAAACTGGTGATTAGCTAATACCACACTGCGATTTCTCGTATAAGTTGTATCCTTATTTTCAAGTAAGTCTATTTCCACTAAAGAAAAGAGAAGGAAAGCTGTATATGCAGGGCGTTTTTTGTTTTCAGGCAAATTTTTGGGGGAATGCTACAAGCGCAGTGAACTTGGTGTTGTTGTATATAGAGAAGTTTCCAAATCGGGCGGACATGTGCTTTCATATGTGGGCAAATCGTGTTACCATTGTGGCATCGTTGATATTGACCTGATTGACATGAAATGAAAGTGTGAGGTAAAATTTCCTTTGATCTTTTGAATTATTCTCCTAAGTACTATTGCCACGCTGCACTGGCGCGATATAAAAGTATCAACAGTTTGCTTCTGGGTATCCATCACGAGAGCTGTATAGGAAGGGCTGGTACAAAAGTATCCACACCTCCTCGACAACATCAGTTGTAGGACGAGCGGCTTGGTAAACATCACTCTTCTTTTGTTAATGATTGTCAGACTATGCCCATTAGCTTGGAATATTTGTCACTCTGCATACCTGCCTTGTAGAATGAAATTGATGTGAATATATTATGCTCTTATGCGGCTGTTTTCAGAACTAGACTGCTTCCAGAAGAAAAATGTTTTGTTCAAATATGGTTTAAGTCATGTCATGCAGTCACCAGTTGCTGGAAATATTTCCCATTATTGGTTTTGGATAGTCATATTATTGCTTTCAGAATGGTTTTTGGCCACTGAGGCTATGAGTAAAGTGTCTGAGCACGAGAAGTTATCTTTACTACGCGTATACATGCAGCTCTGGAGAGGTAGCACATACTAGTCAGGTTGACTATTTGGGCCTTAGTTTTCCTACATGCAACCATGAAGATGTTACCATGTAAGATTTGATAAGCACAAGCTCGCAGGTTCTGAAGTCCTCCTCTAAAGCGGTCTCTCGTAGCTCTTGCTTAGGACGTTAAACACCATAGATGAATGGCGGTGTTGCGTCGTGCGCGAAATGTAAGAAAAAGGACAGAGAAGAGCAAAGAGTGCTAACTTCAAACTAATTTTTATTTGCAGATGAGCATTATTTATACTAGCAGCAAACAGAAAAAAGGAGGATACCCAGAGCCAGTGCATTGTTGACAAGTGAGATCGCTTTTGTTAACATGTACCCATGATTTCCCTAAGCCCTGCCAACTAATCATGCTCAAGCCGTGAGAGAGCAATGGATGGGTTGCTTACGCAGCAGTCACCTAACTTGTAAATATTCTCTGCTTGTATGATTTCTTGGGTTAACTGTGGCCTGTGCCTTGCCAATACCACGCAATCATAAAGGCGAGCAGATCCACACTCATGGCAATGAATGCCAAGACGCCCCTGCGCCGCATTGTACACATTGTTTCGGTGCTCACGCAGGCGGTCATTGAGACACCTGCCAGTATGGCCGACATAAGTGCTACTGAACTTTAGTGGGATTGAGTAAACGACTCCCTCTATGCACGAGACAAAGCGTGACTTGTGGTTGATGGAGCACGAAGAAAAGTTTGCGTGTGGTGCGTTGACGCCTAGACAAAGCTTCTGAAGTTTCTCTGGTGCCGAGAAAACCACATGGGTACACGGCGCCTGGACAATCTTTAACCTGTGCCAAATGCTGTGCACGTACGGCGAAACGACAGGCTGACTCTTTTCAGAGTTGTCATATTTTTCAGACTTACACCCTCGCTGCATGACCTTAAGCAATCTTTCAGCCACCTCACCTGTTGTGTGAAACTATGATGCATTGTGTGGGGACAAGATTTCTTGAGGGCGTCGACAAGGCAGAGGTTAGTAATGCCCCTCTTAACTCACTTTGAGTGGGCCGAGCCGAAGGGTAAAAGTGGTTTGCCACTTCTTGGCACATTCATCCAGCAAACATGTGTAGGTGTGAATAAAAGCTTCAAATCAAGCAATCGTAGAGTGTTAGAATTGGGCGATTCAAACTTGAGAACAAACGACTGAAAAAATTTAACAATAAGTTCTCCAGAAGATTGCCTCAGATACTGTGGCTGTTTTCCGTGAGTACCTGCAGCCGCTTGTTCTCACGTTTGAATTGCCCGATTCCAACACTGTACGATTTCTTGATTTGAAGCTTTTATTCAAACCTACATACATTTGCTATATGTATGTACCAAGAAGTTGCAAACCACTTTTGCCCTTCAGCTCGGCCTACTCAAAGTTAGAGCTTGTCCAGGGCACCAACGTGCATGTGGTTTTGTTGGCCCCAGAGGAACTTCAGAAGCTTTTTCTGGGAGTCAACGCACCACGCGCCAACTTTTCTTCGTGCTCCATCAACCACAAGTCACGCTTCGTCTCGTGCATAGAGGGATTCGTTTACTCGATCCCACTGAAGTTCGGTAGGACTTATGTCGGTCAGACTGGCAGGTGTCTCAGGTGTCTCAACGACCGCCTGCGTGAGATCCGAAACAACGTGCATAATGCGGTGCAGGGTCGTCTTGGCATTCATTGCCGTGATTGTGGATGCGCTCCGCTTCTTTACGATTGTGTGGTACTGGCAAGGCACAGGTCGCAGTTAACCCAAGAAATCATACAAGCAGAGAATATTTACAAGTTAGGTGACTGCTGCGTAAGCATCCCGTCCATTGCTCCCTCACGGCTTGAGCATGATTACTTAGCAGGGCGTAGGGAAATCGTGGGTACATGTTAACAAAAGCGATCTCACTTGGCAACGATGCACTGGCTCTGAGTATCCTCCTTTTTTCTGTGGTCTTTCTGTTTGCTGCTCGTATAAATAATGCTCATCTACAAATAAACATCAGTTGGAAGTTAGTGCTGTTTACTCTTCTGTCCTTTTTCCTACATTTCACGTGCTACGTAACACCACCATTATAAACCACGACCAACTCGTCCAATCTGGTATCGTAATTAATGAATGATCATGCAAATCTAATTCTGCCGATTGAAAACAAGAATTTCTGTATTTAAGCATCCATATACTGCTTAGAATGAGCATGTGCACTTTATGTGCCACTCCAGATTGTGCAAAAGTAGTTTGTTGTGCAGGGTACTTGGCTTAACAGACAGTTAGGAGGAAGCGCAATACGAACTGCTATCATCGTAACAAGGCTCACCAGAACTTTTTCTGCGCGTGATGCATCCTTTCTGCTGCAGCCAAAGCTTGAGGCCATGCAGAAGAGACAACTGCTATTACCTTACATGCATAAGATTGCCCACAACTTGAAAAAAGTTGCAAATAGGCGTGACGTCCAAGAGGTTTTCTCGGCACCTAACAAGCTGTCGAATCTCTGTGCCTGTATTTCTTCCCAAAAGGCAA
>NC_051163.1:93522838-93565959 GCF_013339745.2 Dermacentor silvarum
AGATATATGCGCCCATCAAAGCCGTCGCCCGCAAGATATTACACAACTTCGAAAGCCATAACGGCAGCACACGTCTTAGACTGAGCACGCGGGCATACAAACTCTACGTCAGCATTTCGGTGCACACAGACACAGCAAAGACGAGATTTCACCCTGCCTGCTTTGTTTTCCTTTTATTTTATTTCAAAGAGGCGATGCCTGTGAATATAACCTAGGAGGTTTTCTGGGATATGATTCAGTTAGGAAATGCGCAATAGATAATAGCACTTCTTGCAAGAGCGCTATACGCTCGCCTCAGTCGACGTTACCAGATGAACTGCCCTTGCTTGTGATTTGCAAACCAGCAAGTGAATCACTGGAATAAAAAAAATACTTGTAATGGTGGTTATAATAATGCATGGCACGCTGCTTTCCTTGTCACTGCAAAATGCCCCCGCAGAACATTTCAGCGAAATGGAAACGATGAAACTGTGCTATATTAAACATTTATATGGGGGTATATTTGTTTCGCACTCTGCTCGGCTTCTCTCTTGATTCACGCAAACATTGCTGATGCTAATAAAAGAAATTCTTGTGACCAACTTGTGCGGAAATGTCAACCATGTTCAAGGGTCGACCTACTTGTGCTTACGTATCACCATCATATTCATCATCAGACTATACTTATGTCCACTGCAGGACGAAGGCCTCTCCCTGCGATCTCCAATGACCCCTGTCTTGCGCTAGCTGATTCCAATTTGCGCCTGCGAATTTCCTAACTTCATCAGTACACTTAGTTTTCTGCCGTCTTGGACTGCGATTCCATTCTCTTGGTATCCAGTCTGTAACCCTAATAGGTCCACCGGTCATCCGTCCAACGCATTACATGGCCTGCACAGCTCTATTTTTTCCGCTTAATGTCAACTAGAATATCGGCTATCGCCGTGTGTTCTCTGATCCACACCGCTCTCTTCCTTTCTCTTAAGGTTAGGCCTAACATTTTTCGTTCCGTCGCTCTTTGTGCGGTCCTTAACTTGTTCTCGAGCTTCTTTGTTAACCTCCAAGTTTCTGCCCAATATGTTAGCACCCGTAGCATGCAATGATTGCACACTTTTCGTTTCAACGACAGTGGTAATCTCCCAGTCAGGATTTGGTAATGCAAGCCGTATGCACTCCAGCCCAATTTTATACTTGAAATTTCTTTCTCATGATCAGGGTCCTCTGTGAGTAATTGACCTAGATAAACGTACAACTTTACAGAATCTAGAGGCTGACTGGCGATTCTGAATTCTTGTTCAGTTGCCAGGCAATTGAAGATTATCTTTGTCTTCTGCATATTAATCTTCAACCCCACTCTTACACTTTCTCAGTTAATATTCTCATTCATTTGCTGTAAATCATCCCCATTGTTGTTGAATAGGACAATGTCAACTGCAAACCAAAGGTTGCTGAGATATTCACCATTGATTATCACTCCTAAGCCTTCCCAGTCTAAGAGCTTGAATATTTTTTCTAAGCATGCCGTGAATATAATCGGAGAGATTGTGTCTCCTTGCCTGACGTCTTTGTTGATAGGTAACTTTCTTCTTTTCTTGTGGAGAACCAAGGTTGCTGTGCAATCCTTGTAGATGTTTGCTAATATATTCACGTATGCATCCTGTACTCCTTGGTTGCGTAATGCCTCTATGACTGCTCGTATCTCTACTGAATCAAATGCTTTTTTCAAATTCTATGAAAGACATATAGAGAGCTTGATTATACTCCGCAGATTTCTCTATTACCTGCTGGATGACATGGATACGATCCGTCGTAGAAGATCCCTTCCTGAAGCCAGCCTGTTCTCTTGGTTGGCTGAAGTCAAGTGTTGCCCTGATTCTATTTGAAATTACCTTGGTGAATATTTATACAAAACTCACAGCAAGTTAATGGGTCTATATTTCTTCAATTCTTTAACGTCTCTCTTCTTATGGTTGAGTATAATAATGACATTCTTCCCGCTTTTATGTACACTTGAAGTCATGAGGCATTACGTATAAAGGGCCGCAAGCTTTTAAGTATGATATATCCTTCATCTTTGAATAAATCGACTTTTATTCCATCTTCTCCCGCAGCTTTTTCCCTGGCCATGTCTTTCAAGGCCCTTCTAACTTCAACGCTAGTTATAGAAGGCGCCTCTGTATCCTGTTCATCACTACTTCGATTGAAAGTTGCTTGGCTGCTCTGGGCATAGTATAGGTCAGTATAGAATTCTTCCGCTGCTTTTACTATGTCATGGCCATTGTTGATAATATTACCCTGCTTATCTTTCAGTGCATTAAATTTTGCCCTCTCCTATTAATAGTTTTCTTCTCATTGATTTCATGCTGCGTTCATATTTTATTGCTTCCTAAATCTTTTCCACATTATAATTTCCGATATCCCTTTCTTTCTTCATGTTGATCAGCTTCGACAATACAACAAATTCTAAGTGACCTCTGGAGTTAACACTTTCATGTTTTGCCGTTTCTTTATTAGGTCCTTTGTTACTTGGGAGAGCTTACCTACGCGTTGGCTTAGGTGCCTTGCCTCCCACTTTAATTGCTGCTTCTGAGATGAACCTCGTTACGGTTTCATTGATAACCTATGTGTTGTCTTTATCTTCCTGTTCGAAAGCTACATATTTGTTTGCGAGCACCAGCCTGAGTTGGTCTGCTTTTACCATTACTGCGTCTAGGTTGGCCTGTTCACTACTAACTTTACTCTATCTCTCTTCCAACTGAGAGAAATCCTAGACCTCACTGGCCTGTGGTCACTGCACTTTATCTTAGCTAACATTCTACATCCTGCACTATGCTGGGATCTGCAGAGAGTATGAAATCTATTTAATTCGTTGCTTTTTCATTAGCGCTTTTCCAGGTCCACTTGAAGCTATGAATCCTGAAGGTCCACTAAGCTGCACTTACCGAAGAAGGTCTTCCTTATTCGGAGCCTATTATTTTCCGCGAATTCTCCTAACATCTCTCCTCTAGTGCTCTTAGAATCGATGCCGTAGTTGCCAATTCCTTGGTCGCCAGCCTGCTTTTTACCCACTTTTGCACTGAAATCACCATTGGCTACAGTAAACTGAGTTTGCACCTTTCTTATTGCTAATTCAACATCTTCATAAAACCTTTCTAATTCTTCATCATCGGGACTGATGATTGGAGCGTAGGGTTGTACAATCTTCATTCTATACCTCCTATGCAGCTGTATTACGACGACTGCTACCCTTTCATTAATGCTGTAGAATTCATCAATGTTGCCTGCTATGTGCTTGTGGATTATAAATCCACCTTTAATTCTCTGCTACCTGGAAGACATCTGTAGCAGAGGACGTGGCCGTTAGTCAGCACTGTATAAGTTTCACCAATTCTTCTCACCTCACTAAGGCCAATAATATCCCAGGCAATACCTGATAATTCTTCAAATAACCCTGCTAAGCTAGCCTCACTAGATAGGGCGCGCGTGTTGAACGTTGCCAGGTAGTTTCGATTGGCGGCCTATTCGGACACAGAGATTCTTAGCATCCTCTGCCGCGTCGCACGACTGACCGCCACCTTGATAAGGTGCTCCGCAGCCGCTGGGGACAGAGGTTCATGGGTAAATTGTAGGGGTCATGAGGGAGGCAGCGGCTGAATTCTGCACCAGGGAGGTCAATTCCTGTTCTGGTGAGGGAGTGACTTTGTTGAAGCTTTGTGGGCCTTCGTAATTTCGTTACACCTTAACTAGTATAGCCCCACTAGGTCTCGGCGATACTTTTTGCCGGTGTCAGGTGCCACTACATGCCTAACATTTTGCCTTAATTAACAGGAAAGGTCGTGAGTTCGACTCCAACCACTGGGTGTAGTTCGAGTGCCGGTAATGAACTATATCGTAATTAAACCTGCCGTAGTTAACTTCGCCCTAATTACCTCTACCTTAATTCACTCTGGCTTAATGAACTTTGTCTTCATTGGCATCACGAACTGCCTTGATTGGATCACTTTTGGGAACATCGAGGTCTGATCAACGCTGGTCTTTCCGTCTTATGAAACTTAAAACCATCATCATCATCATCATCATCAGCCTAGTTTTATGTCCACTGCAGGACGAAGGCCTGTCCCTGCGATCTCCAGTGACCCTTGTCTTGCGCTAGCTGATTCCAACTTGCACCTGCAAATTTCCTAATTTCATCTTTCCACAAAGTTTTCTGCCATCCTCGACTGCTCTTGCCTTCTCTTGGTATTCCCATTCTGTAATGGTCCACCGGACCATTACAGAATGGGAATAGTATCCATCCTACGCATTAGATAACCTGCCGAGATCCATAATAAATTCGAAGCAATTCTTGGCGAACATTTGCCACATTGACAGTATCTATCCGCCTACGTCTTGGTGCTCTCATGGTGGTATCGTTAACTTGCTACTTACCAAAATTGGCACAGTATGACAACAGTGTATGACGAACAAAAATGACAGGTAATGACATGAATTTCATGACATGTGTGTCATGTAAGTCATGAAACAGCCGCCTAAAATGACAATTACCCGGTGAAAACACATTAACACTCAAGAACCACCGAAATGGGTCCTCGCGTGGTTAGTAAGTGAAGGAAACACTAAAGCATGATGGCAGAAGTGATAGTCATGAGCATGACTCAGCAAAACCGACAATGACTCAGCGCAAAACATTAACACTGAAAAACCACTGAAATGAGTTCTGATGTTGGTACTAAGTGAGGGAAACACTAAGGGAGGATGGTACAAGCCATAGATATTCATGACCGTGACTTAGCAAAATTATCCGTCTCACGAAAGATTAACACTCAAAAACCAATGTAATGGGTTCGGATATGGTACTAAGTGATGGAAACGGAGAAACATTGGTGGTCGAAATAATAGTCATGAGCATGACTAAGACTTTCGCCTTAAGGTCTTTAAGGCCTAGCTAAAAGAACCACTGAAAATTGTTCGGACGTGGGAACTAAGTAAATGTAACACTAAAGGATGATGGTAGAAGTCACAGTCGTGAGCATGACTCCGCAAAAATGGAAATGACAAAGCGAAAAAAATAACACTCAAGAACATCTGAAAGGAGTTCGGACGTGAGTACTAAGTGAAAGAAACACTAAAGGATGGTGGTAGAAGTAATAGTCATGAGCATGACTCACCAAAAACGACAATGCTTCAGCGAAAAAAGTCAACACTCATAAACCAATGTAATGGACTCGGAGGTGCTACTATGTGAAGGAAAACGCTAAAGATTGATGGTCCAAGTCATATTAATGAGCATCACTAAGGATTAGTGATGCTCATGAATATGAGCATCATATTCATGAGCATCACGCTGTCGGCTAGGCCTAAGGGCTCTTAGGCCTAGCCGACAGGACTCCTCAGATATGCTTGTAATGTAGGTCATCAAACAGCTGCCTAAATCTTGGTGCTCTCATGGTCGTTTCGTTAACTTCATAGGCTACATACATAGGCTTCATAGTACACTACTTCGCATAGCAACGATTTCCGCACGGCGTGGAAAGTGCCGGCCTTTTTTTGCTGGGTCATTGTCATTTTAAGCGGTTGTTTGATGACCTATGACACCCATGTCATGAAATTCATGTCATGACCTATCATTTATGTTCGGCATACACTATTGTCATACAATACCACTTTTGATACCTACCAAAATAACGATACGACCACAGGAGCACCACGACGTTGGAGGCTAGATAGATAGATAGATAGATAGATAGATAGATAGATAGATACTGTCAAAGTGGCAAATGTTCGCCCAAAAATGCTTCGTATTTAAAAGAAATCTTGGCGATGAATAATCTCGCGGAAAGGAATTCGGGTTCCCGTGAAGCAACTAGCACATCAAGGTTGGTGTCATCCGATAAACCTCCTCCCAGACCGCGTCAAATTTGCCGCAGGAAACGAATGGCACCTTTCGATAAGCGAAGGGATGACCTAGATGCGTATTTGCATCGGTTTGGATCACAGTCATGCAAGGCGGGGAGAAGAGAAAGTGGGCCAGCACCTTGAGCCTGTGTTTAGTAAGGGAGGCTCTCAGTGTGTTTGGCCGGATGCCAGCAGAAGAATCGTTAGACTATGAGAAAGTTAAAAAAATCTTTATTGCAAAGATGAAGTTGACCCCTGAAGGTTTTCGGGAAAGTTCAGACTGTGCAAGCCGGAAGATTCTGAAATGGGAAAGCAGTTCGCATACTGTCGGGCAAACCATTTTGAGAGGTGGATAGAGCTGTCCGATACGAAAAAAAAACATATAAAGGAGTTCTAGACAAAGTTGTGGGTGAGCAATTCCTGGCCAGATGTAGCAATGGTTTGGCAATATTTCTGAAAGAGAGAAAGCTACAGACTGTAGTGGAGATAGCAGAGCAAACAGACTCAGTTTGTAGAGGCGCAGGTATTGAGAAATTTAGGAAAGCGTGTTTGAGATGCTCGCACTTCAGAGGAAGATTAGAGACAAACGCCAAATGGATGGGCGCAGGGGACCGCAGAGATGTTTCCTCTGTGACCGTCCCGGTCATCAGACATTTCATTGTCGTGCGGGAGGTGATGAACAACCTGAACGGAAATTTTGTGAAAGGTGTAAGAGCGGACACAAAACTGAGGAATGCAAACGCAGATCGCGAGAAGTGCCAACAAATATAGCCCCTAGTGAAACTCGCGAAGCTCGCAGGTCTGAAGAAAACGAAAGATTAGAGGTCCTAAGTGCAGGCATTATCGAGAGTAAGGAGCGAGATATGACAGTGGTAGAAGGTAAAGAAGAAGGAAAGAAGGCTACTACATGAAGAGACATGGGTGCGCACACTGTGCTTGTAAGGAGAAGTTGGTACCTCCAAAAAGCATGACAGGGCAGGTGAAACCAGTTATGTTCGTGGACAGCTCAGTGAGATACCTCCCGGAGGCTAATATTTATATATTCACCCCGTCCTATACATGAATTGTGACAGCCAGGTAGATAGAAGGACCGCTGTATGACCTGATCTTAGGAAATATACCAGGACCGAGAGGAGTCGATGACCCATAGTCGCTCAGAGAACCTATCCGGTCAAACAGATCTAGGAACTGTGACGACAGTAAGAGGGATAAAGAACAAGATGTGAACACGCATATAGTACTAAGGAAACTTGGTGTATCCGTGGAAGAGCTGGGAAGGCAGCAGAGAGAGAATAGAACACTCATGTACGTGATGCAGAAGATCGGTGGTAGGCCTAATCGAGAAGGGGTCAGAGAAGGTGTAACACGTGAGCTGAAAAAGGACTTGAAAATTTCGGAGTGAGGGGAAACACATGATGAAATTGATGCTGCTGATACAACATAGAAGAGTCCTAATGGAGCAGGGTCATGTTAATGGACACAGAAATGGAAGGCGGATAATAGCGGCACTATCCAAAACAATATTTTGGCCGGGAGTACACAGGGAGGTACATACCGTACTTACTCGATTATAATGCGACCGCGATTGTAATGCGAGGGGCGACTTTTCATTGCGTTCATCACGAAAAGAAGAAAACCGCGAACTTTACGCGAAGGGTGACATTTTGTTGCGTCCAGCAAAAACAAAAAGAAGAAAACCTCTAAAGTAACGCAAAACCACCGGATGCATGAAAAAGTTGCAGTTTCGCCAGAAAGGCGAACCAGCAATTACGATAGCAAATTAGTCGAGAGCTATGCGCAGTCAGGATAGTAGTTTTATCGGCTGCATAAACTTGGACTCATTCGCTTACTAACTGAATGAACGAGCATGGTGTCAGCGCGCACAAGCGAACATGAATAGATCACACTCGATAACCTCAGACTACTGTCAGAACGCTGGCTTCAGCACGCGCGGCTGCAGCGAGCAAAGGTTCATGCGGTCTATCGCTTCAACAGAAACCGAGCTACGAAAGCACAGCGCATACAAAGTTAAGAGCCGTGTGGAGATCACTTTCAAGATACCATGTGCGCGACTGCCCGCAACCAAGCAAAGTAAATGTACGCAGTTGCGGCAGAGTAGAAGCCGCACCCCGTCCCTCCCCAGCGCTGCCTTTCTGCTTTCCTCCTTTCGCGTGAGCGATTGAGTCGCCAGTTACCCTTGCACCCAGTCGCAAGATATGCATTTGGTGTGGCAGCTAAAGGTTTCATCGCCTCCCGGGGCCTCCTGGGCGTCCGGCTTGTCCAGGGCGTCCAGGGGGGTTGCCGGGACCTCCAGCACCTCCTGCGCCTCCTGGGCCTCCTTCGGCCCCGGTGCCTCCTTGGCCTCCATCACCTCCTGAACCTCCGTCACCTCCTGGCGCTCCCGCGCTTCCTGGCGCTCCAGCGCCTCCTGCGCCTCCCGGGCCTCCTTTGGCGCCGGTGCCTCCTGTACCCCCGTGTCCTCCTACGCCCCCGGCACCTCCTGCGCTTCCGCCGAGTCCTGGGGCCCCGGCAGCTCCTGCGCCTCCTGGGCCTCCTGGGCTTCCTGGGCCCCCGGCACCTCCGTTGCCTCCGTGGCCTCCTGCGCCTCCTGGGTTTCCTGGGGCCCCTGCGCTTCCCGCGCCTCCTGCGCCTCCTGGGCTTGCTGCGCCTCCTGGACCTTTTGAACGACAGAGTTATTGCTTTTGCTCCCTGCCGTGCGTTCGCTCCCCGTGAAAGCGCGCGTCCCTCGCTTGCTTTCACTCGCACATTCACTGGTATAAAATTGCGTGCATCACTTCACTTTTTAGACAAATCAATTTCCCTATTCGATTGTAACGCGAGGACTGACTTCAGGTAGCAAAAATCTGGAAAAACCTCGCGTTACAATCGAGTAAAAAGGTGGTCATTTTGTGAGCGATAGTTCTAAGCCCCACGAAAGAGCCGGTAGTGATTTAGTGCTTTGAACAGTGTGTAGTCCTCTTTTGAGCACTCATGTAGTGCTCTCGAGGATGAACTCTACAGATTGCGAACAGTTGAGTGCAGTGTCTTAGCGCCCATGAGCAATAACCAAAGAAATTATTATGGCAGACACTACGAATGGTAATCTTGCAGTGACGAACTGTGTATATGTGTGTACGTGTGTGTGTGTGCGTGCGTGCGTGTGATTTCCTCTAATCATTTGATGTAGTTCTCAAATACGTGCGTGTACAATGAAACATGCAGGCAGAAACGTGCATTCGCTTACAAACAAGCCCACACGCGCATAGAAAAGCAGACGCACCGACACACGTACACGTAGCATGCGCATTCACACACCGAAATACTAACAGACACGCAAGCACGCGGACACGGACACGGAACTGCGCCAAAGCCCAGGCGGAGAATACTCTGGAGTTATTTTTCGAGGAAATAATTAGCCCCAATCTCAGCGTTGGTCGTGAATACGCACATGTGCTTATTCATTGATACTTGTTGGTTTCGGTGGCATTTTTCTAGAATTCCCTTTTTAGGAGCTCGTTGCACGTAGCCAGAGCCAGCAGTAGCAGTACAGTGTTCCGGAAGTAGGCGGTTCACTCTCGCATATGATGTATTTTACTTGCCTTTGTTTCCTGCCGCGGATCAATCTTCTTTTAACGTGTGCATGGAAAGTGTGGACATTCGGACGCAAAAGTAGGAGTGAAAGTCCGCGGTGAAGCACCAGAGTATGTGCATTGCCTAATTAAAAACAATGAGAGGATGAAATGAAAGTTCGTTTCCTTGTACAAAACAAAAAAGCCCTTTAGCAAGGGATGCTTACAACATAGTGTGTAATCGTTGCAAGATTTGTAACACACTCCTTCTTAATCAGGAAAGCTGCGAGGGCGGTGTTCCGAAATTGCATTCGGGGACTTGAACGACATATAAAAGTAATATCCATCGATCACATTCGTGACATACGTTCATTTTTTTTGGATATGGCAGTGGCCATATACAATTGAATTTAAAGAAGCGCCGATTTGCAGCGCGGCAGCTGACAATACTGGGTTACGTCGTTTCCAAGGATGGAATTCTCCCCGATCCAGCCAAGCTTCGTGCCGTCGCCGAATTCCCTAAACCTACGTCCATCAAAGAACTGCGAAGTTTCAAAGTTTATGTTCTTACTTCCGACGCTTCATTCAAGATTTCGCCGCCATCATATCACCTCTGACGAAGCTCCTTGGATGCAACGGACCCCTTCATTCGCGGTCGTCAGAGTGCGAGGAAGCGTTCGCAAATCTCCGTCGTTTGCTGACGACTCCCCCAATTTTGCGCTACTACGATCCGGCGGCCCCTACAGAGGTACACACAGATGCCAGCGGTGTTGGCCTTGACGCTGTCCTTGCGCAGCGCAAACCTGGCTTTCTTGAATACGTCGTGGCCTATGCCAGTCGCACCCTTACGAAAGCCGAGACCAATTACACTGTCACAGAAAAAGAATGTCTGGCGATCATGTGGGCTCTCACTAAGTTCCGTCTTATTTGTATGGCCGCCCGTTTGATGTCGTCACCGACCACCATGCACTATGTTGGCTGTCATCTTTGAAGGATCCTTCAGGTCGTCTTGCCCGCTGGGCCCTTCGCCTGCAGGACTACGATATCCGCGTGCTGTACCGCAACGGACGCCAACATTCTGATGCCGACGCCCTATCACGCTCTCCATTGCCTTATGAGAATACCTGCTGCTCTCTCTCCCAGCTAGCTGTTTCTACAATCGACCTTGAGGCTATCGCTTCCGAGCAGCGCCAGGACCCCTGGATTGCCTCGATTAGAGACTTGCTTGCTGACCCATCACCACAGTCAACCACTCGTACGTAGCGTCGTCAGGCTCTCCATTTTGCGGTTCTCGACAACCTGCTTAACCGACGCAGTTATGCCGCAGACTGCCGGCAGTGGTTGTTAGTAGTTCCTCGCAGTCTGCGCTCCGAAATCTGTGCACCCTTTCACACTGACCCAGATTGCGCACACTCGGGAGTTTTCAAAACCTACCAGCGCTTTCGACAGCGCTACTACTGGCGGGGCATGTACAAGTACGTTCAACAGTTCGTTCGCTCCTGCCCCGACTGCCAGCGCCGGAAATCTCCACCCCAGCTCTCGCCGGCTGGTCTGCAGCCTCTACCCTGCCCCACCCGGCCGTTCGGGCGCGTTGGAATTGATTTGTATGGGCCACTTCCCTTGACGTCGGCTGGTAACCGCTGGGCTATTGTGGCAGTGGATCACCTAACACGATACGCCGAAACCGCCGCGCTCCCAGCAACTACAGCTCGCGGTGTTGCCTCATTCCTGCTTCGCCGATTCATCCTGCGGCATGGTCCACCCCAGGAATTGCTCAGTGATCGCGGTCGTGTCTTCCTGTCGGAAGTGGTTGAAGCCATTTTTAAGGAGTGCCACGTTATTCATCGCACAACTACGGCGTACCACCCTCAAACCAATGGCCTCACAGAACGCTTCAACCGCACGCTCGGCGACATGCTTTCAATGTACGTCGCCTCCGACCACACGAACTGGGACGCCATTCTGCCCTTGGTCACCTACGCGTACAACACCGCTACTCAGAGCACCACTGGTTTTTCGCCCTTTTTCTTACTATACGGTCGGCACCCGTCGCATACCATCGACACAATTTTACCTTACCGGCCGGATGCTTCGGAGGGCTCACCTATTTCTGCCACAGCACGGCATGCTGAAGAATGCCGTGACCTCGCACGTGCCTTTACTTCCAACGACCAAGAGCGCCAGAAGAGTACTCGCGGTGACTCCACTTCCGCGGTCACCTTGCTTCCTGGCGCGCTTGTATGGCTCTCTGTCCCGTTCACCGCCCCTGGCCTCTCATCGAAACTACTCCCGAAATATGAAGGCGCTTACCGCGTCGTCGAACGCGCATCTCCCGTGAATTTTGTTATCGAACCAGTTCAACCGTCTTCGGACCAGCGCCGTCGTGGACGAGACATTGTCCACGTCGACTGGCTCAAGCCATACTACGATCCTGTCATCCTGACGAGCTGTTAGGTCGCCGGACGGCTCCATTATCACTCCCGGGGTAATTGTAGCGAAGAGAGACGCTAGTGGGTCCAGCTCTAGTCTGCCCAGACGCTAGTGGGTCCAGCGCTTTGGCTCGCAACGGCGCTCGTGCTTGAAAGCTGTGGCTCGTTTGACTGTCGACGCTGCGCTGCTCCGATCACTAATAAACCCCTTACAATATATATATATATATATATATATATATATATATATATAATTCAAAGGACAGGAGAACGGAGTAAAAAAAGAAAAAAAACAATCACACGACTCTACTGACGTTTCAGCCGCACAGTCAAATATCAAAGAAGAATGACAGCTGGAAATGCAGGCGCACACCTTTTTTACCTCAAAGAAACCAAAAGTGATAGGGATAAAACTATATGTGCAATGATAAGGGGCTACGAACTTGCAAGGTGTAAAAACGCGCATAAAACACTAAACGGGTAAAAAATAAAGTTTGCCAGCACTTTCATTCATTCCACAAGTAACCGCTTTAAATTTATGAATCAGATAGGATTCTCGAAGCTCTCTTTCGTGGTGGGAATGAAAACCAGATTGAAGGATTGTTGCGGTGATTTTATCAAATGAGTGGCCCGGAATAAGCACGTGTTTTGATAGTGGAAGATGAGGGAGAGTAGCTGCGTGGCACTTGTGGTTGTTAAAGCGATACCGGAACGGCGTTTCAGTTTGTCCAACGTACTGTAATTTGCAAACAGAACATTCGAGCAAATAGATACAGTTGTTAGTGTCACACGTAAAATTACCTTTAATTTTCATTTGGAAATCGGAGGCAGTGCTTTTGGCAATACATGATGTCGTCATGTGTGCACAAACTTTGCACCGTGTTTTCTTGCAAGGTTGGCAAACCGCAGTCTCAGGAATCCTTGTTTTAGATGACGTTAAGATGTCATGCAGATTACTAGACCGTCTGAAGACTACCCGTGGGGGCTCTGGAAAGATAACTTTAAGGTGATCACTCTGTGCTAGTATGTTGAAATGTTTTTTAAGGATTGACGAGACATTTGGAACCGATGCCAAGTGGTTTAGAACGAGGGAACTTTGTGTCTGAATGGGCGATTGTTTTTTTGCACGGAACAAATCCTTCCGATTTAGCGCATCGGCCCTTTTAACGGCATCATCCACAATATGACATGGGTATTCCTGCTGAATTAAAGCTTCGCGAAGTTGTTCACAGTTTCCATAGAAGCCCGACTTTTCCGAGCAAAGTTTTTTTAAAGCGGAGCGCCTGACTATATGGTGCACTGTTTTTCCAGTGCTTTACGTGAGAACTTTTAAAGTGAAGATAACGATGCCTGTCCGTTGGTTTTCTGTAAAGTTTAGTGGTTAGTTTGTTGTTAGATAGGGAAACTGTAACGTCCAGAAAGTTAATCGTAGAACGAGAGTATTCATGCGAAAAAGAAATGGATGGGTGGGCGGTATTGAAATCGGCTATAAACGATAACAGTTCATTTTCACAATGAGGCCAGATCAGAAAAATGTCATCTATAAACCGCTTATAATCGTCACTGCAATCGTGAGGCCTTCACTTTCAACAGCCTGCTGCAGAACTTTTGCCGACATTCCAGGTTGGTGAAATTCATCGACCACGCGTTTCCATGGTTTCCTTCTCCTCGCGTTCTCGCTGCTGATAGACTCCATCCAAGTTTTGAGGGCGTTGCGTTAATTGCTGCCCATCTCCAAAAACTCTGCTTTAGAAGAAATAATACTTTTTCTTCCTTTTGGAGTGACACTGCTCAGTGCCCACCGACCGAGCGAGCGCACGCTCGGCTGCCTGCAAACGGTCTATCCAATGTGCCAGGCTTCCCATCTCCAAGTGAATTCCCCGCAATCGGTGCACCGATCATACAGGAACAACCACCAGCGTCATTTTCGCCGAGAACTAATCTCTCAACGAACTAACCGGCCAACTACCCGAACTCCCCATGTCCCACGGTCCGGGCCCCGACAGAGCAGCCATCGTATTCCGCGGCCCTCTTGCGCAATACAGAATCTTCAACCAGCCCACCACAAAATGAACAAGACTGCGGACCCAGCCAGCCTCCGCAGCGAAATATAGACAACGGAGCCCCAGCAACAAGACTGCGACCCAGACCTCCATCGACAACGCAGAACACCGTTCGGACCAATTCCAGGAAAGCTAGGCGGAAGGGAAACAACCCTAGAAACTGACTAGGTGAGCCTTGTGCCCATAGGGCGAACACCGATAGTGCCTCTGCCGCCTTTTTGAAGCTTAGGAAAGTGGTGGAAAAGCGTATCCGGAACGAACTACATGTATCCACTCTGAGCTCATACTTAGCGGCTCACGTTCCACCTAGGGGACTCAGCCTTTTCGTAACAGCAGCCACCAGTCAAATGTCCGATAAGAATACAGCTAGATGGCGTGACACCCTTAGACCAACTTCTTTAGATCTTGCCCGTATTGTTCAAAAAGCAGGCTTTTAAGGACTCGCTAAATACGGAACGACAATTGTGCGCCAGTAGTGATTTCAGCACGCACGAAATCGCCGAATTAGAAGCTTATAAATCAAAAAAGCTAAGTGAGATTCACGAAAAAAAGTGTAATAAGTTGCTCCGTGATGGCGTGGACCGCTCGTTGTTTCCAAGACAGGTAATATCGGCGGTTCCAATAAAATCCTTTCCTAGGCTAGGGCACAGCCCGCCGCCTCTCTCTAACGTGGTTAACCTCTCCCATGAGAGCCTAACTGGGGATGAACTTCGCATTTTGTCACGGGGCCTAACCTTTTGTCCTACAACCGGCGGATCTGACGACTTTCAATTGGCTAAAGATTTGGAAAACTTTTCACGCAACATGCGCCTACGGGAATATTTCCACGACCACCCATACACTTCTGACACGCCACCAGTTATGCCTTCTAGCAAACGTTGGACCCCTCCGGCCCAGCGTGATAAATGCCTAGACATGTACATTGCCTCCGTCCAACGTGACGTCCTTAAAGCTTACGAAAACCAAAATTCATTTAAGCCAAATATTTCATTAGAGGAAAGGAAAGCTATCGCATCATTGGCAAAACGCAGTGACATTGTGATAAAACCAGCGGACAAAGGAGGTGCCGTGGTGATCATGAGCACAACGGACTATACAAACGAAGCCCAGAGACAGCTAAATGATCAGACTTTCTATAAGAGTCTAGACGGGGATCCTACCACAAACTTTAAAACAATAGTCCAAGACACCATTAAAGGTCTCGTAAAAGCGAAGCAATTAAGCGATAGCGCAATAGGTTCGCTCGTCCCACTCAGTCCCATCCCGGGCAGGTTTTACTTACTACCTAAAATACACAAAGAAAACTGTCCCGGACGCTCTATTATTTTAGGCATTGGCACTGTCACGGAGCAACTTTCGCGCTACGTTGATGTAATAATCAGCAGTCTTCCATGTACCTTCTCATCTTATCTTAAAGATACGAACCATTTTTTGTTGGACATCGACGACCTCCTTATACCAGAAAATTCCCTGCTCGTTACATTAGATGTGCTTTCACTCTATACAAACATCCCTCATAATGATGGCATTCAGGCAGCTGTTCATGCCTATGACAGATCGTCTGATGATCAGAAAACCATTGGTAGTGACACACTGTCTACATTATTGAAATTAATTTTACAGCTCAATAACTTTGAATTTGATGGTTCGCACTACCTTCAATTAAGCGGCACATCAATGGGCACTCGCTTGGACCTAATTATGCTAGCATTTTTATGTCTGTTCTCGGAGAATGACTTTTTTGGCAAGCGCAAAGTAAAACTTCTTTATTATAAGCGGTTTATAGATGACATTTTTCTGATCTGGCCTCATGGTGAACATGAAGTGTTATCGTTTATAGCCGATTTCAATACCGCCCACCCATCCATTTCTTTTTCGCATGAATACTCTCGTTGTACGATTAACTTTCTGGACGTTACAGTTTCCCTATCTAACAACAAAGTAACCCCTAAACTTTACAGAAAACCAACGGACAGGCATCGTTATCTTCAATTAAAGTTCTCACGTAAAACACTGGAAAACCAGTGTCTCGTCAACCCTTAAAAAACTTTTCAACATACTAGCACAGAGTGATCACCTTAAAGTTGTCTTTCCAGAGCCCCCACGGGTAGTCTTCAGACGGTCTAGTAATCTGCATGACATCTTAGCGTCATCCAAAACAAGGATTCCTGATGCTGCGGGATGCCAACCTTGCAAGAAAACACGGTGCAAAGTTTGTGCACACATGACGACATCATGTATTGCCAAAAGCACTGCCTCCGATTTCCAAATGAAAATTAAAGGTAATTTTACGTGTGACACTAACAACTGTATCTATTTGCTCGAATGTTCTGTTTGCAAATTACAGTACGTTGGACAAACTGAAACGCCGTTCCGGTATCGCTTTAACAACCACAAGTGCCACGCAGCTACTCTCCCTCATCTTCCACTATCAAAACACGTGCTCATTCCAGGCCACTCATTTGATAAGATCACCGCAACAATCCTTCAATCTGGTTTTCATTCCCACCACGAAAGAGAGCTTCGAGAATCCTATCTGATTCATAAATTTAAAGCAGTTACTTGTGGAATCAATGAAAGTGCTGGCAAACTTTATTTTTCACCCGTTTAGTGTTTTATCCGCGTTTTTACACCTTGCAAGTTCGTAGCCCCTTATCATTGCACATATACTTTTATCCATATCACTTTTGGTTTCTTTGAGGTAAGAAAGGTGTGCGCCTGCGTTTCCAGCTGTCATTCTTCTTTGACATTGGACTGTGCGGCTGAAACGTCAGTACAGTCGTGTTATTGTTTTTTTCTTTTTTTACTCCGTTCTCCTGCCCTTTGAATTACATATATATATATATATATATATATATATATATATATGTGTGTGTGTGTATATACATGTATAGTTATACATACGAACATGCATGTCGTGACGGTTCTATAACACATATTATACGGCAGGCTTATGTAGGGATATGCATACTTCCGCAGCATTAATTCGAAATTATACTGCTGTTTATTACTTAATCTTGTCATTAAATCTTTCATTTATTTTATATTTTATTTCATTTTTTTCACACATTCATAGAATTTGTATAATATACGCCTGCCTACAAACGCAAAGAATACCACGTGTGCAAAGAATTCAATGGATCGCAGTTCGTTCAACTCGGAGGTTAGTGGAGGTCACAGTGCAGGAGTCCTTTAAGCCAGGTGAGGGTGCCCAAGTAACGCAAAATGTTGCCTTAACGTTCTCTGAATGTGCACAAATGTCGGCGTATAACGTTGCCTACATGCTGCTTATGTCCTCTTTTTTGATCGCCAGACAACGTTGGGCCGTAACGTTGTGGCAGCGTTGAGCAGCACATTCACGACGTGAACATAACGTTAACAGAACTTCCTAGCAACGTAATCTGGATGTTGCCTTTTGTCACTTGAGCTTTCAGGCAACGTACGTATGTGACGTTCAAGCAACAGTCAACTGACACCGCAGAATATTTGTAGACATGCATAACAGCAGTGGTGTCAGCATGACACACCTGACAGCACCGCAAACCCTTAAATTTATATTTGCTTGACAGATAATTTACTCTAGTAGTTTTCATGTTGCATATGCATGAAAATGTGAAACAAGAATTAGTGAAAAACAGCGTTTTTTACGTATATATCTTGTGTAGCTTACCAAGATATCTGTGTACCTTACCTTGTGGTAAGATACACTATATACGTAAAAGAATGCTGTTTTCACCAGTTCTTGTTTACATTTTCATGCATATACGACATGAAAACTACTAGAATGCATTATCTGTCAAACAAATATAAATTTAAGGGTTTGTGGTGCTGTCAGCCGTGTAATGCTGACAGCACTGCTGTACGGGAAGCTCATCTGTCTTGCACTATATATAGTACCAACGCGCCCTAAGCCAGAATCTTTAAAGTGTTTCACATGGTGGTTTGCCTGACTTGTCTTGCTGTTGTCCATAGCACAGCATATAAATGTTAACTGCAAGTAAAAGTGCACAATGCAAAGCTGCGAAGTGGTTCATAAGAACAATTTTTCATTTTGGCTATAACAGCAAGAGAAGCAGCATGCACGTCCAATGTGCAGAGGTTCTCTCATAAAGGTTCTCGCAGCAGGAAAGTAAATATATTCCACAAATGTTCATTTCCCTAAACATATCATTTAAGCTTAGACCAGAGAAAAAAATCAGTCTTTGCTTCCGACTTGCTGCTCTAAAAATCATGTGTCGGTAGCTGCATGTGCTTTCAAGATATTGCATAATAGCCAGCATCAGCTGCTAAGAACAAACGCTAGTATGTAGGAATTGTTTGTGCAGGAGGAATATGTGGTGGTTGAATATGCACCCATGAATATGCATTGGTCCACCTTAAATAATAGTGAATACCATAGACAAACCTGGTTATAATGTCAAACCATGCATTTATTTACTGTCTGCTTACATCATCCTGGCAAACAAATGACACTTATATAACAGTAACTTAAAAACTGATGACACACTTAAATATATTTTCTATTAAACATCAAGGTCTTCTATTGCATATTAAGACTCTACTAACAGCTACAACTACAACACAATATATTTTGCCTTCCCATGTAGGTCAGACTTCGAAATTTTTTGCTTTTTGTCGAGTTCCCTTATTTCAATGTCAGAACACAATTTATACTTCTTAATAACAGCACAAATACTGTCCTTCACTTTGTAATGTACACCACAGTAAGACTGCGGTTGGATACTATCTCCTGCCAAGCATCCAGCCGGTCTTTTTGCCTAAGCTTGCAGACATGGCAGCAAGTGTGAAGTAGTCAACACAGCCCAAGTTGTAGAGTAACAGAAAGTCATCCAAGCACTGACAGCCAGCCATCACTTTTGCAGAGCATGGCCAGCAGCACAAGTGATGCACACATGCCTCCCTCGGTAGCTTCATTTGCATCCAGACCTCGCTGGTTTCCAAGTCAATAATGCAGTAACCTGCAGAGACATCAATTACATCAAACTATAAAGTGCCATCTGAAACACTGAAGTAAGCCATGTTTACTGTGAAACCAGGCTATAAAAATGCTTACAAACAACTTAAGCTTCGCATAACTGTGAAACAAACAATAGTGACTTTACCACAGGAGAATAATGCAAAACATCAAAAGCAAATTGCAGCAAAACCTAACCATTATAGCTATAAGTTTGGACACAAGAGCAAGGAAAGCACAATAAACAATACCCTCAACTTCCTTTATTGCGCTAAGCAGTTAAGACGTTATTATCAATATATTCCTTTAACATAAAGCTTCCTTGCAATGCCACGGCTGCTTGTTACATCCAGTTCAGTCTTGGAAGAAAACAAAAATTAACAAATGATGTGAATGCTCTACCACGGTACCAAAACCACATTTCATTCGTGATGAAAGAAAGTTCCAATGAGTGAGTGGTAAATTTGACTTGTTGGTACAACATATTGGTGAATTGCAGCACAGATATTGACGACAGAAAAGACGAGACAATAGACGTGTGCTGGCTTCCAACAAAAAGCTTTATTTTCAGCGACCCATGTCTATAGCCGTCACTCATCGCATTGCACACGCGCAATTCACACCCTTAGGAAGGTCAACTCTGTCTGATAAGTGTACAGATGCTGACACACACAGAGCCAAGTCGCGCAATCTTTTCAGCTTCAATAATTTCACGTGTTAGTTGATCACCGCTTCTGCTAACAACAGTACACCGAGCAAACAATGGTTCACAGGCACACGAACTGCAACAACATGCAAGCCAATTGTCATGCATGTTTTTCTTGACATTGTATGAGTGTTCTCTCAGCTGGTCATTGATACAGCGTCCTGTTTGGCCTATGTACTGTTTACCCCAAGAAAGAGGGATACAGTAATTCATGTTGACAACATAGGTGACGAACAGATTTTGTGCTTTTTGTTACACTTGTGTGCTGCGCTGAAACATTTCCTTTGATTATACAACTTTATAAGCTTCTGAGGTGCAAAGAAGACAACTTTAACTTTGGAACGATCTGCAGTTTTCACGATACTGTGAGACAGCTTTTGAATGTATGGTATGATAGCCACTTTAAGTCTGTCAGATGGAGTGATCACATGGCAACCACTCGGCGCATGCGCTTTTCAGAGTAGAGGTCATGTGGTCACTGCATCTGACAGACATAAAACTGGCCGTCATACCCTACATTCATAAGCTCTCACAATATCAAGAAATTGCATATCATTCTAAAGTTGTGTAACCAAAGGCAATGTCACAGCACGCCACACATATGCAACAAAACACTAAATTCCGTTTGTCACCTGTGTTAGCAACGTGGTTTATTGTGTCCCCCTTGTGGTAAACAGTATATAGGTCAAATGGTACGCTGTATCAATCACCGGCTCAGAGAACACTCATACAATGTCAAGAAAAATGTGCGTGACAGTAGGCTTGAATGTCATTGCAGTTCGTGTGACTGTGAACCATCGTTTGCTCAGTGTACTGTTTCCAGCAGAAGCGGTCATCAACTAACACGTAAAATAATTGAGGCTGAAAAGATTTCCCGACTTGGCTCTGTGTGTATCAGCACACCTTCTGTAAACTTGTCAGACAGAGTTTACTTTCTTCCTAAGGGTGCGAATTGCGCATGTGCAATGTAGTGACTGACGGCTGTAAACATGGGCCAGCAAAAATAAAGCTTTTTGTTAAAGAGTTGACGCATGTCTCTCTTCTTGACTCTTCTGTTGTTGCCTACATCTGCACTGCAATTCAGTGCCTGAACGACCAGCTACGACTACACTACAGGTGTTGCATATCGGAAGAAGGGTTGAATATTGCTCTACACTGCAAAAGTTGTCGTTGCTATCCGCGGATGACGAATACGGAAGTTCTGGCCGTGGAAAAACCAAATTAGAACGCGAGCTTTTGGAAGCGGTGTTAATCGAAAATTTTGGACCTTATAAGTAGGTTAGCGCCACTTCGCAGGCACTTTTAAACAAAGAAATGCAACTCATGAGTAGCCACAAATAAGCTGGTTTGTTAATTCTGCTTTTATTTCTTTTTAAAGACGATAGTGTTTCTTGGGCTACCTCAACGCGAAAAACTTTGTCACTCGATTCAACCGCTCGGCCAAAACCAAGCATGAGATGATTTTTTCTCCTCAGGGGCACCACATTTCGAAAGATATGCATCAAATGCATCTGAAAAGTTAATCATTTCGGTGCAATACATGTATTGTTACAAACATTGCAAAAACAAACTTGAAAAAATGTGAATGATACTTACTACCCACAGTTTCCAATTTATCGGGGCTCAATGTCGACTTCTCAACAGCATTGCAGTCCTGCAAGCACTGACAAGGAGCCCCTGTGACGCTCCTACGCAGAGCGCCAGGGCTCCCCACACCAGTTATGCCAGTTCTTTGCAGAACTGGGAATCCCAGCGATGGCACTGGAGCAGGCCACAGTTATCGTTGCCAATGTATACAACATTTCCTAGGTGTACCTGCAATAAAAGATGGCAGAGACACTTACGTGTGGGAACGTGAAAGTACCTTTAGTCAACCAAATGGCTGCATTGTGACGTGCACAGTGTGACACGCACTAGGCACACAAGTCAGCCAGAACCAAAGAGCTGCCGTGGCATAAGGGAAGCGTGCTCCTTTCACACTCCAGGTTCTATTCCCACCCAGTCTGCACAACTTTTTTATTAAAGCAATTAATTTGCTTTGTTTACAAGAACCTACCTAAATTTGACATCACTCTAAGCGTTTTGATGTGCTTTTATTGCTTGTGCAATAGGCCATCGGTTTTATGTCAATAAGTGCTGGTAGCAAAAAGAAGTATGTCTAACCGTCCGATAAATGTAACCGAAATGGCAGGTACGTCCAGTGGCATTAGTGTAGGCGCTGCACACAAAATTATATAGCTTACCCTGTTTCAAATTTATTTTAAAGAGCAGTTTCAGTGAGCCCAAGTAGAGTCTTTCAGCTTTTTGCAGTGCAGAAACAGGTACAGTTTGTGCCAGCCAACCAGATGAAGAGCTCTCCTAGTAACTGTCTCTAATCACCCTCTCAGCAACTAGTGATAGCCAAAATACAGCTTGTATCTCTACAACTGACAGATGTCCCATTTCCTTAATGTGGTATTCGTCACTGATTTTGATGGTCAATTGGTTGCCATAGATGAACAATCGAAATCTGGCGCGCAGCACAAGTCGTGTCAGTGCATCGTCAAGTGCCACGAATATTATTCTCCCTTGAATGAATCATGGTGCTCTCCTGGGCACATGTTGAGGCACCAGCCAGTCTGCCCCATATATATTTGACTGAATATATACATGATCAAAGGAACAGACTATGCTACCCCTGACGAACACAAGACAAATTGGGTTGCATCTTTAACTCAGCAAGCCTCAATTCTCATGTGGACTGCTAATGCACGCACATTTCCAGCGAAAAATAAAGTAGGCAGCATATGCGCGACAGTCCACAAGTGAATTGAGAAAGGTGAGCAGGCAAGTGAGGTTTGCTTGGTTAAAGATACCACCAAATTTGTCTAGTGTGTATGAGGGGCAGCTCACTGTATTCCTTTCACACCTGGTCAAATGTACACAGAGCAGACTGGCAGGTAACTAAATGTGCCAAATAAATTCTCATATTTCACTCAAAAGACCAGCATGCTCGTCCAGTTTGGCTGTGCATTGCCGCGATAGGACTTCAGGCTGGATTAAGATCATCTGTTTTCACCTACAGTGATAAATTTACACGAGAGATCAGTGAGGCATACCACATAAACAAAACATGCGAGCCAGACCCCATGATCAATTCATGAAATAAAAGGCGTGCTTTCTAGATGACAAGTGATTGAAGTTAGTCTGCGCATATTTACTTTCCTTTTTACACAAATACCATTTATTGTGATTTTATGCCTTTATATTACAACTTACGCCTTCCCCCTGAACGAAATTGTGAACATAAGCACACATCCAGTGTTGATATTTTTAATCCTTCCATCAAAATAAACGGTCAGTTAGCAGCAGTCATGTTGTATGGTACCCTTTTCCTCCCCATGCAAATTTTATCCTGAAAAGTTACAGGAACTGACCGGCAAACTCATAAGTACACTACAAATTTCACCCAGCAAACACGGCTGGTTCTCAGAAAATGCACAAATACGGTGGTAGGTATCTGTTGGCATACCGTAGCAATAGTAAGTGCCAGTTAGCTTCGACACTAGACAGTTTTAGTATAGCATATGCAACTAATAGCGTACGCCTATACGCTATAGTACAGCGTACGCTAAACAGCACAGATTTGTTACAGTTTTAGTTGGTCTGCGAGATCTTCCGATCTCAGAGGCCATATGCCATCGTCGCACCTATCTCTCGACTTCACTGACAGGTGGCGCTGACATATCTCGAAGGTTTCCCTCGTTAGGCTTCGTGTCGTTCGAAACGAGAAGCGATCTCGAAAGCTCCACAAGGTTAACCATATTACACTGTTGTCAAAGCGGCCTGAGGGTAAGCGAAAGCTGGTTACACAGTCATTTGCTACGAACGAAGCGAATTCAGCAAAAGCCACGCCAAATTCAATTCGAACCGGGCAGCGGGGACCGCCGCTATGTTTAATAGCGGCGGTCCCCGCAAACCACGCACAGACGGTAATGCTAAATCTGATAAATAGCATGCATACGCTATCGGTCGGATAGCGTTCTGCACATGCGCAGTGATGACCCGCTATTTTATAGCGTACGCAATGACGTAGCGTACGCTAAACTAAAACTGTCTACTGCTGCAATACTTCAGCTGCCAGGCATCTACAGTGCTTAACGACACCACAGAAGTGTAAGTGCACAACAAAAACAAGCGGCGCATCAACCATAAATTTGACTTGAGAGTAGTGACAACATAGGCTGTTTCGTGTAGCTGAAACACTAGCCAATATGTAGAAAGTATATGCACAAGTATACATAGCTATAGATATTTGCCTACCTAACTTAAAGCTATAAGAGTTGCAGTGCATATGATGCTTGTTCTAGACACTGGTATTTTTGACAAAATACTTTTAGAATTAGATATAATGCTTTTCCAATTCATCCAGCCAGTAAATGAAGTCGTACACATATCATTATAATTTGGACTTGCAGGTTGAACATATTCGGACCTGAGCAGCGCCAAGCAGAATGAATAGACCGAATGCCCACTGTGCTGACCAAATACACAGGATGAAACAGAAAATATGGAAAGGGACCCCAAAGTATTAGAAATACTTCTTGACAGCTGTAGAATTAGGGCTTGTTGGTTCATTGTCAGTATTAAAATTACACTAAAGCCAATTAGAATGTTCTGTATGGTGTAGTTGAAATCAAATTCATTTGACGAGCAACATTGCAATAACCAGCAAACATGGCAAGAGCAAGCAGACATGTGCGAAATAGTGTGCTTTTTTAATAATAGAGCATCAATACAATGAACTACCTACCAGTTAGCTATGTGTTCTATGCTGTATTGACTTGAAAAAATAAAATAAAAATAATGTAACTGGACACGGACTCGCAACTGCTACAATGCCAACTTGCATGAATGGGGATAGCTTGCCAAGAATATAAAAAATGGGAGAGAAAAAAGCAAGCTTACTAGAAAAGACGTAGTAACTGCAGCACAGTGAATACTGGCCTTAATGTATCATTTCAAGAAGTTTAAGCTCATCAAATGTGTATTTTCCAGTGGCAGTTATTCTTGGAACAAGACAGAAATAATCGTGAATATGAATGTAAAACAATGGTAAGCGCACTGTGTGCTTACACCTATGACATATTTGGCCCATTACACTTTGAATTCTTATATGCGCAGAAGCTGCACAAGAGTGTAGTGTAAACACTAAAAATTCGGAAATAATACCCTACAGCATAGGAAACAGTTTCAAAACAAGAAAACCAAAATGAAAAGTGATAAATAGAGTGGGTACTAAGCAAAATTAAAGTGTAACTTGCAGCCAAGCGATTGATGGAAGCAAAATACTTAACATCAGGACATGTTAGGTCTACTTTTATACAGAACACTATAAGGTGTGTATTAGAGCACTGCACGGGCCGATTTTTGCGGCCCGGGCCCGGCCCGGGCCCGGAAATAATCTACGTTACCCGCCCGGCCCGCCACCCCTTTACCTTAAGCCCGAGCCCGGCCCGAGCCCGACTCGAAACTGGCCCGAACCCGGCCCGAGACCGAAAAATACATGTTTTTCAGAGTTGAGAAGCCCGAGAATAACTCGCAGAAAGCCCCAGCCCGGCCCGGGCCCGCGTCAAAAAAACCTGAGCCCGGCCCGGGCCCGGGTCAAAAAGCACACGCCGTGCCCGAGCCCGGCCCGAGCCCGTGAAAAAACTGCTCTACCCGGCCCGGCCCGGCCCACGGGCCGGGCCGGGCCCGGGCTTTCGGGTAAGCCCGAGCCCGTGCAGTGCTCTAGTGTGTATAACACCCATGAACACAAATAAACAGCAAGTTGCATAAATATTTGGCCTATTTAGTAAGCTGTGTTGACTCATGTCGATTAACTTATCCACGAATGATACCGAGGTGCTACTTTTTGGAACACGTACACTACATACATACCTGACCCGACCATCCAGATTACATGTTGCACTACGGCAGGCATAGCCAAGGGGTCTGGTGGCTCCTCCGTTATGTGGGCACTGTTATGGGTCACAGCCTCGCCACTATAAAATAAGTTCTGTGTTAACTTATAGCAGTGGCACATAGCTTTATAAAGCTGTCAAATTGTCTACACATGCATGGAGCATCTAAATATAGTCACAAAAACAATGTTTGCATTATTGCAGGGTGGCAACAGAGCACAAAGTAGGAGTCACTGAATGTCTTGATAATGGGGACCCTTTGATCACAGTAAAATTATTGACACGCAGCAGCACATAGCAAAGAAATGTTTGTTTACAAAACAATTCATTTTTTTCATGACTCAGTTTAACTTTCCCCTGTCATGTTTAGTTACGTATAAGGTATGTCAAAACATCTTGTCTTAAAAAGTAAGTTGGACTAGTAGCAAGCTGTGATTGCTTAATTTTTTTTCTCTAAAACTGTCGTAAACCGAAAAATTCGTAAGCAGATATTATTTACAACGTCGAGGCAAGGAAACAAGTTTCCTTGGACAAGTAGATATGAAACAAGTTTCCTTGCCATGTAAGCAAGGAAACGTCATTGCAATAAGAATCGGTGAAGAGGCAAATGAGTCGTTATTATGCAACTTCAGCAGAAAAGCGGTAGCTCACGCGCCGCACGCACATGATGAACACGATTATTTTCGAACGTTATATTTCTCATCGGAAGAAAACGCTTATCAAGATTTTCAATTTCGCATCGAAGCAATAAACTTGCGTAACTAAGTGCTGACAACCAGCGTTCAGCAAGCATCAGCACAGGTATCACTGTTGTCGCGGGACTTCTATTTCATACGCTCGCGCACGCTATGCACACACGAGAAGCTCACACAACACGCATGTAGTTAGCCAGCACGATTACTTACCTTTTGAATGGTACGACGCGGTCGCGAAGCGCTCTCCAAGTTGCCGGTCCTGCGTCGACGATGTTACTCCCCGCATACATGCCGCTGCGTAGTGGACGAGCTGAGGCGCGCTAACACACATTATTTCTTTGCGACGTCCACCCAACTTTCCACAACGAGAACAGAGGCCGCACTCCACGGAATAAAATCGTTGGGTCACATTTGCCTGGCGCGCCACGCATACGGCGAGTTTGCAGCATGGCACAAAGTATCTTCAGGCACTTCTGTGCACTCTAACTGCGACCCACTTCATAACAGCAAACACATAAACACACGGTCAAGCAAACGCGACGCTCGTAGCACCCCGCACATACGACCGCCATCACAGAACACGGAGGAAAAACAATAGCGCCACCTGCATACTTGTGAGCACTTGTGAGAATGTTGTGGCCTCTGTGATGACAAAAATATTAAACCAGTATACTCGCACACTAAAATTTTGTGCCGGGTTACACACATCTACGTTAAGATGTTGCGAGACAAAATAACCGTAGAACAATCTATATTTTATAACGTATTTTACCTTTGAATTGCTTCCGCCGTCTGCAGCCAGCATAAGCATGGCCTTCGCGATTAGCTTACGTTACCCTTATCAAGCCGTCGCTGTGGCATGATTTGAACGGTTTGGGCTGTCTCGAAGCTGTCTTGAAGCCAATTCATGACGTTTAGCGATGCTGTCTACTTTTCCTACGCCGTCACTTAGTTTTAAATAACTTTCTGATGTCGTCAACATGAATTGTAGCCTCAGGAATTGTTGACACGATATCGGAGGTACAGATGTGCAGTGTTCGATGTTTCCGTGTGCGTTGTGACTGTTTCAGTCGGAAAGGATCAAATCCACGAGGGTTGATAGCTTGTGTGGCGCAGGTTACACCCGTATCGTCCGCATTTTCTTTCGTGTCGGTGTGTTGAATGTGCGCGGGTTTTACTCCTGTCGTCCGTACCTTCTGTGTTTATCGTGCGGCTCGCGAAGATTCCTCCTAAAAAAACATGTCTGCAGCGTGCATGTGTCCTGTGTGGTGTGTGACACAAATGTGTGCTGGTGTACGATGTGTTTGCAGCCGTATTGGTGGCTTATAGTCCTTTGCTCTAGTGCCGTTTCTATGATGTAAACCATACGTGAACTGAAAAAAAAAATGTACTATTTTTCATATGGACAAGTAGATATGATCTGTGTGTATCCACTGTGCAGTGTGGATGTGTTCGTCATTTTTATGCAGCTCGTATCATGGGGCTTGTGCCTGTTCATGATGGCCCTTGCTTAATGTTTCCACTTTTAGGGGCATGTGGCGTGCAAGCAGTCACAAAGTCTTGTGCATTTGGTGTGGAAGAAGGGAATACTTTTATGCGTAACTTTGTCTACTATAGGGGAACCGTTGCAACAATTAGCATTTTTTCCATGTGAATGCTTCTGCCATTTGATATCATTTGTAGCAGATCTTATCTGTGGAGAAGCATAATAAACATAATTTCACATGGTGTTCCTTAGAAGATGGTAATTACTGCATAACCACTATACATCTCCATACCTCACTGTATGATAAAGATGAATGTTCAGTTGAAAATGAAAATATCTTATAGTTGCATGAACGTATACATGCGAAATGCTACAGCAGCCTGGCATCACATTAATGTGCATATTGGTGACATCCGGCAACGTTCTGGGAACGTGCTGTTTTGTAACGTTGCTACATTGATACCATTTCACGTTAAATTAATGTTTACATGCAAAGTTGACACAACGTGGGTGTCGGGACGTTGCTGTGACATTTATTTGTGACATCACTTGAACGTACAGCTGGCAACGTACATTCAACGTTGAGGTTGGCTGTTTAACGTTGTCTGACATTTGTTACAATCAGGCAACGTTTACGCTACGTTCTGTGTTACTTGGGTGTATGACCGTCTTTGTGGTCAAATACTAACCTGGCAGCAGCGACCGCTCGCATCCCTTTTGTTAATATGTTTTTTACAATGCCACTGTATGTACACGCAGCTTTGTACCCCTTTATGGCACCACTGTACATGCCTGTCGCTTTTGATGTACCTTGACATGAGCCATCAGATGTGTCGACACTCACAACGCCACTAAATCTTGTCAGTCACGCCCGCATGCTTTTTGTTAAAACGTTTTCAATAATCCGACTCCATGCACGCCCGACATTGTACCCCTGTATAGCACCACTGTACATGCCCATTGTTTTTGATGACTTTGACATGAGTCATTGCACGTGCTGACATCCATGACGACACGAAATCTGTGCACACCTGTGGTCATGGGCTACTCACGATTTAGGAGCTTGTTTTCACAGCATCGTTGTATTCACTTTTTTTAATAATTCCACTCTGTGCTCGCGCTGTTTTCCATTTACGTGTTCGTTGTATTCTTTTTTACTTTGTATTATTTTATTTTTCACTTTGTATTTTTTTCTTGTCCCTTTTCACCCTTACGGCAAAAAGGTATAAATTGAGCTCTGTATGCTTGTACACGCACTCTTGATGAAGGCCGGACCCCGGCCGAAACGTCAGTAAAGTCTTGTTATGTTTTTCCTACATGCTTCTATTTTTTGAAATACTTCTATGCCGGCTCCGGTTACTCTTTACTTCACTGATATATATATATATATATATATATATATATTGTGCTAATAAAGTCGCTGCTCATTAAACAGAAATAAAGATCTGCCGCTAAACAGACAAAAAAATCGGTAAATCTAGCGGCAATATCGCTCGAATATCCTTGCGACAAGGGCTAGGGGATATAAACTTTACCAACTATCACCATTCGAACTCATGTCTGTGGGGCAATGTGCAATTGTCGGGTTCGCGCTAATTATGCATGACTCGGGCCAACAAATAAAAAATAATTACTTCTGATACATCCTTTTTGCCGTAAATGATAGGGCATGACATGAATTTCACAACATGCGTGTGATTTAGGTCATGATGAAAAAGCCGCCTAAAATGACAGTGACCGAGCGAAAAAAATATTAACACTCAAACAACACTGAAGTGGGTTCGGACGTGGGTACTAAAGGAAGGTAACACTAAATTATGATGGTAGAAGTCATAGTCGTGAACATCACCGCAAAAATGATAATGAGTCAGCGAAAAAAGGTTCACACTCAAAAACCACCGCAATGAGTTCTGATCGACGTACTTACTAAATGAAGGGAACTGTAAAGGGTGGTGTAGAAGCCATAGTCATGACCATGACTCAGCAAAATTGGCACACTGAGCAAGACAACATTAACACTAAACAACCACTGAAATGAGTTCTGACGTGTGTTCCAAGTGAAGAAAACACTAAAGAACGAAGGTAAAAGTGAAAGCGTGAGCCTGACTAGACAAAAATTACAATGACTCAGCAAAATAATTTAAAACACAAGAACTACTGAAGTGGGTTCGGACGTGGAAAGGAACGAAATGAAGCACTAAATAAGGATGGTAAAAGTCATAGTCGTGAGCATGACTCCAGCAAAATGAAAATTATAAAGAGAAAAAGATTAACACACAAAAACCACTGAAAAGCGGTTCGGACGTGAATACTAAGTGAAGGAAACAATAAAGGATGGTGGTAGAAGTCATAGTCATGAACATGGGTCATTAAGAATGACAATGACTCAGCGAAAAAAGATTAACACTCAAAAACCAATGTAATGGGTTCAGAGGTGGTACTATGTGAAGGAAAAGGCTAAAGATTGATAGTTGAAGTCATAGTCATGAGCATGACTAAGGCTTTCGCCTTAAGGTCTATTAGGCCTAGCAAAAGGGACTCCTCAGGACTCATGAAATGAATTGCATGACATGCTTGTAAGGTAGGTCATGAAACAGCCGTCTACATCTCCCCGCACACTGTTTCGCATAACATTGATTCCCAAAGGGCGTGGGATCTGCCAGCTTTTTTCCTGAGTCATTATTATTTTTGCTGAGTCATGCTCATGACAATGACTTCGGCCACCATCCTTTAGTGTTTTCTTCATTTAGTAAGTACATCAGAACTCATTTCCGTGGTTTTTGAGTGTTTAACATTTTTCTGAGACGTCATTTGTGCATTGTCATTCTCATGGCTATCACTTCTACCATCATCTTTTAGTGTTTCCTTCACTTACTACCCACGTCAGAATCGATTTCGGTCGTTTTTGAATGTGAATCTTTCTTCACTGAGTCATTGTAATTTTTATAGAGTCATCCTTATGACTATGATTTCTGCCATCATCTTTTAGTGTTTCCTTTATTTAGTAGGCCTGTCAGAACTCATTTCGGTGGTTTTTGAGTGTTAATCTTTTTTGCTGAGTCATTGTCATTTTTGCTAAGTCGTGGTTATCTATGGCTTCTACCTCCATCCTGTAGTGTTTTCTTCCTTTAGTACCCACGTCCGAACCCATTTCAGTGTTTTTTAAGTGTTAATATTTTTTTCGCTGGGTCAGTGTCATTTTAGGTGGCTGTTTCATGACTTAAATGACACATTTCATGAAATTCATGTCATGACTATCATTTATGTTTGTTTACACTGTTCTCATACTGTGCCAATTTTGGTACCTGTAAAGTTAACGAAACGACCAGGAGAGCATCAAACCATAGGCAGCTGTTTCATGACTTACATGACACACGTCATGATATTCATATAATGACCTATCATTTATGTTCGCATCACACCATTGTCATAATATGCCAATTTTGGTAAATACCAAGTTAACGATACGAGAATGAGAGCACCAAGACGTAGGCGGCTAGATAGATAGATAGAAAGAAAGATAGATAGATAGATACTGTCAAAGTGGCCAATGTTCGCCGACAAATGGTTGGCATTAAAAAAAATCGCACACACCGGAAGATCATATGGACACCTGCTCACACCTCCACCTCACCAGGAGACAGCAATAATAATAAGGTGGCGCATGACGTGGCTCGAGGGCTTACGGACCGAGTCACGGCCGATAATACGGCCGGCACCTTAGCGTCTCCTGAGAACGAGGATGGAGAGGAGTGGGAATGGAAGGATCGTATGACCAGATTTAATGACATCACACAACACTACAAATTGCAAAGGTGCATTTTCCCACCACCTCACCAAAAGCTCAGCAAAAAGCAGTCTGTCGAATGGCGGCAATTACAGACCAGAACATATCCGAACCCGGCGATCTCACATCTCATTTACCCAGACATGTGCAAGACAGATAAATGCAAAAACTGTGGTTCTAGAGGAATGTCGAGGCATAACAAACATTAATGGGGATGCAGCCTCTCGCGATCGCCTCCGCGTGCGCTGGGAGACTGTGTTGCTCAGCTCTGCCCTTGACGACCAACTTTGGGCTGTCCAGCGGGCCGAGGAAGCCGCCAGGGCTCAAGAGCTCCTGGCCGTCACCTAGGCGGGACCATTTGCCCGTCCCACAAACGCAGGGCCTTTAAATAAAGTTATTTGACTGACTGACTGACACCGGAAGATCGTTCTAATCACAGTCGGTCACATAGGCCGGTGGCTCGCAGGAAGCGCCGAAGCGCCTGTACGGCCTTCCTCTGTGGCGTTAAGTCCAGTCTGTGGTGGAGAATGTTTTCTTCCGACAGAGGCCGGTCGTCGGATTGGTTGAACGCGTTGGTAAGAGAATGTCTCTGCGCACTGTACGGCGGGCAGTCGCAAAAAATATGTACAATCGATTCTTCATTGCGGCAGTTGTCACAGGCTGCGCTGTCGGCCATTCCTATGAGGAACACATAGGCGTTGGTAAACGCAACGCCCAACCATAATCGGCACAAAACGGTTGCGTCTCTTCGGCGAAGCCTTGATGGTACTCGAAGGCTTAGGTTGGGGTCCAGAGAATATAGGCCAGCATGCTTGAATTGCGATTCATTCCATTGTGACCTTGTGCGTTGGCAAGCATGAAGGTGGAGCTTCCGTGCAGCGTCAGTCCGAGAAAGTAGGATGGTCAGTTGGTGATCTTCTTTATGAGCTGTGCGGACAGCTTGATCGGCCCGTTCATTGCCGATAATTCCACAGTGACTGGGAAGCCAATGAAAAGGTAATTCTTGCCCTATCTCAGTCAGATTGTGTATTGATTAGGCAATCTCAAAGACCAGCTAGCTGCTCGTGTGGACAGCGGCACAAAGGTGATTGTAGAGATCGCAGAGGTGCCTTTGAGTCGCAGAACATTATCCATTTGTGTGTCACTTGATCACTAATGAATTGGAGCGCGTACAAAGCGCTGCGAGCTCTGCTGCAGTCGATGTTGTGACGTGAGACGTCTTGAATTTAATAGTTGTGCCCATCGTTGGTATCACAACTTCCGCGGTAGAACTGTTCGGCAGGACGCATCCGTCGGTGTATATATGGGCAGAGTCCTGGTACTTCTCGTTCAGCAGACGTAAAGCGAGCTGTTTAAGGTAGGTCACCACCTTCGAGAAACATTTTCACAGTTACGGTCCGAAGGTTACAACTGCACTTTTGGTGTGTAAAGCTTAGTTATTTTGAATGTTTAAAATCAGAAAATTGCAGAAAATCAAAATTATTTTTTATAAAAATCAAAATGTGCCGAAATATGCATGTTGCGCCAACAATCATAAGTGAAAAATGGTCGATGCGATTCAAATGCGACTTGGCAGGTCTGTAGTGAGGACAACAGCCTGTGCATCTAAGCACCATCATCACCGTATCTCAAAGCTGAGGTGCGTTATCATTAAAAACCAATAAAGATGATATCCGGCAGGTTTTTTTACGCAATTGGCCATAGTATAAAAAGTTACTGCTCGTTTTCATTAATTCTGCTTGAATGCACAGCTCTATGTATAACAAAATAGCACACAAAATTTTACGCGAAATTATTTATTACGCGAAATATTTAGTTATCACTGTTCGCGCAACTGCACAAAGCAAAAAAAAACATGTTTTGAGAAAAACGAGTTTAAAGATTTTAAATGAATGTTTATGTAATAAAAAACATCAGAAATGCCTAAAATCCACCAGGCTCATAGCTTGGACCCTCCTTGGAAGCGGCATGGTCTCCTTTTGAGCGAGCTGATGCACGGATTTTTTTTTCTTGCCTGCTTTGCGTCTCCACCTGAGTTGCGCGCGGCCTTCCTCACACGGGTGCAGTCACTGGTCAGGCACGCCATCGTCGTGTAGTGACCGGGTTTTTCATATTTCATAGAGAGAGAGAAAAACTTTAATGAATAAAATGAAATTTTAGGTCCCGTGGTTGGGGCCCCTAGTCCAGGGCTCCACTGGCACGAGCGGTTCACTGGGCTTGGTCCAGGAGAGCCAGTTGGCTGTCCTGGTCCTCGTCCGCAAGCCGCGCCTCCCACTGCCTGTTAAAATCTTGTGTTTTAGTAGTGTGGAGTTTATATGTTTCGGTCTGTTTGGGCATATACACGTGATGTGCGGTAACGTTGGCGTGTCCCCACACCACGGGCATTCGTCAGTGTATCGTGCTTGGTGAACACGGCTAAGTGTATGTAGGTTTGGGCATATGTGTGTTTGAAGTCGGCGCCAATTCCTCGCCTGTTGACCGTTTAACTTAGGATGAGGGCGTCCATATTGCCTCCGCTCCTGTCTTTGGTTTTCGAGGATGTCCCGCGGTGTACAAGGAGGCTCGTCACTGGGTCGGTCCGCAGCTGGGATTCTTAGTACGCGAGCTAGCCGGTCCGCCCTTGTGTTGCCCTCCATGCCCTCGTGTGCGGGGCACCAAGTGAGGTTGTGGAATCCGGTAATTTGACTCCCTAGAATTTTTAGTACTAAGCGCGGCGCCGTCCCGGAGAGATACAGGCGGCAGGCGGTTTGTGAGTCCGTGAGTATGGCAGCAGATACGTCCCTATTCTTCGCGTCCCTAATTGCAAGTGCAATTGCTGCGGCTTCTGCTGTGCTGGTAGATTTTGCCCTGACCGATGCAGCTATCACACGATTTTGGTTCGTGGCTACCACCGTATACTTGTCCCTGTCCGTTTGACTCGCGTCTGTGTAGTACACGTCCGGTTGTCCTCTAAATCTCTGGTGCAAGGTTCTCGCTCGGGCCTTCCGGCGCCCTACATGATATCTCGGACTCATACTTTTCGGAATTGGGGACACTATTATGTGCTGCCTGACTTCCTGGGTCATCTGCACTGTCTCTTCTGCACTGAACTGGGGGCGGAGGGCAAAGCCCAGTTTGGTTAATATGGCCCGACCCTGCGTTGATGCGCACAGCCGTTCCTTTTGCGCGATGAGGGTGGCCGTCGCATATTCCTCGAAGGTATTGTGGATTCCTAATTTGTCGAAACGTTCTGTACTGGTATTTTCTGGGAGTCCTAGAGCAGCTTTAAATGCCCGCCGAATGATCACTTCAAGCTGTTTGAGCTCCTGCTTGGTAATGCTTGGAAGGGGAGTGCATACGTTATCCTACTGATGACAAAGGCGTGTACCAGTCGGATCGTTTCTTCTTCCGAGAAGCCCTCGTGGGTTCGCGTAACCCTACGGATCATCTTGGCTACGTTTTGTGTAGTACCTTTGAGGAGGCGGAGCGTGTGCGCTGCTCCAGCTGTTTGTTGGATCTATAATCCCAGGACGCGGAGTTTATCCACCTCTCTTACACACCCCTCGTCTCGCGTACTTCGCTCTTATACGAATAAATTCGGACTTCTCTGGGGCACATATTTCATAGAGTACACAGACTTTCTTCTTGAGTGGACAGCGATAAATCCACGATGTTCAAAAAGCGCGCGAAAAAGCACATACGACACAGAAGCAAACGCCACGCCAACGCGCGAAAAGTAAACCGAGTGTGTTGTATCGCCCTGTAGCCCTCTAGTGGAATTTTGTTAATGAACTCAGAAAATGACTTGCCTCAAAAGGCTTACGAAAGCTTAAGAATGAATTAAAGCATACTAAAATGACGTAATATGCATTCTGAGAGACATTTATGACGAGGTAGCAGACGCCGTGGTATCAGAAACCTTCAGTTTCGGTTTCGGACGCATATAGGATGGGTTAGAAAAATCGCTAGAACTTTTGAACCGCTTGAGTTATAAAAATAATTCTTTTTCCTAAATATTCTTGAACAGACAGGGAATCTAGAATTATCAATTTCAAAAAATGTATTTTTTTTCAAAAAATCGGTTTTCGAAGGTGGTGACCTACCTTAAGGGCTGGTGATGGTAGCTTTGCTTTTTTCGGGATGCCAAGTATTGTCAGGTTGATATTGGGCTGAGTAAGGCACCGCAGAGGAATCAAAGGTCTTACGGCAGGAGTAAAGCAAGTTGGTGATGATTCACCATGCATGGCTATTGGTTGACAGAAAGCGGTACGTGATCTGTCCGCTACCGGAGAGGCCAGGTGGTGGTGGGCAGTCGGGGCAAGATGTTGTACACACACACACACACACACATATATATATATATATATATATATATATATATATATATATATATATATATAGTAGCGCCAGTTACAGCTTCAAAGCACGAGAGCCGTTGCTGAGCGAGAGCGCTCGACCCACATCCAGTAGCGCTGAACCCACTAGTGTCTCCCTTCTTCACTACAATTATATATATATATATATATATATATATATATACATATATATCTAAAACAAAAAGAAAAGGTTGGGACGTTTGGCCATCCCGGTTGGGTCACGTAGGGACTTGGAACATGTTCTTAAAAGTCTGGACTTTCCCGATCAATTTGGGCCGGTTTGCAAGCCTAGGTGTGATCGGCACTTACAGTTTCACTTGTGATCGTTTTCAGCCAGAGTACAGCATTCTAGGCGAACTTCTCCAGTTTTTATTAAAGAGCTTCGTTTAATTGCAATTTCAATACATGTTTTTTGCTTCCACGTAAAATTTTGAATATGGTCACTGTCATATCCAACAAAAATGAACGTATGTCACGAATCTGATCGATGGATATTACGATTATATGTCTTTCAAGTCCCCGAATGCAATTTCGGAACACTGCCCTCGCAGCTTTCCTGATTATGAAGGCGTGTGTTACATATCTTGCAACGATTACGCGCTATATGTTGGAAGCATCCCTTGCTAAAGGGCTTTTTTTGTTTTGTACAAGGAAACGAAGTTTCATTTCATCCTCTTATTGTTCTTAATTAGGCAATGCACATACTCTGGTGCTTCACCGCGGACTTCACTCCAACTTTTGCGTCCGAATGTCCACACTTTCCATGCGCACGCTAAAAGAAGATTGATCCGCGGCAGGAAACAAAGGCAAGTAAAATACATCATATGCGAGAGTGAACCGCCTACTTCCGGAACACTGTACTGCTACTGCTGGCTCTGGCTACGTGCAACGAGCTGCTAAAAAAGGAATTCTAAAAAATGCCACCGAAACCAACAAGTATCAATGAATAAGCACATGTGCGTATTCACGACCAACGCTGAGAGTGGGGCTAATTATTTCCACGAAAAATAACTCCAGAGTATTCTCCGCCTGGGCTTTGGCGCAGTTCCGTGTCCGCGTGCTTGCGTGTCTGTTAGTATTTCGGTGTGTGAATGCGCATGCTACGTGTACGTGTGTCGGTGCGTCTGCTTTTCTATGCGCGTGTGGGCTTGTTTGTAAGCGAATGCACGTTTCTGCCTGCATGTTTCATTGTACACGCGTGTATTTGAGAACTACATCAAATGATTAGAGGAAATCACACGCACGCACGCACACACACACACACACATACACACACATATACACAGTTCGTCACTGCAAGATTACCATTCGTAGTGTCTGCCATAATAATTTCTTTGGTTATTGCTCATGAGTGCTAAGACACTGCACTCAACTGTTCGCAATCTGTGGAGTTCATCCTCGAGTGCACTACATGAGTGCTCACAAGAGGACTACACACTGTTCAAAGCACTAAATCACTACCGGCTCTTTCGTGGGGCTTAGAACTTTCGCTCACAAAATGACCACCTTTTTACTCGATTGTAACGCGAGGTTTTTCCAGATTTTTGCTACCTGAAGTCTGTCCTCGCGTTACAATCGAATAGCGAAATTGATTTGTCTAAAAAGTGAAGTGATGCACGCAATTTTATACCAGTGAAATGTGCGAGTGAAAGCAAGCGAAGGACGCGCGCTTTCACGGGGATCGAATGCACGGCAGGGAGCAAAAGCAATAACTCTGTCGTTCAAAAGGTCCAGGAGGCGCAGCAAGCCCAGGAGGCGCAGGAGGCGCGGGAAGCGCAGGGGCCCCAGGAAACCCAGGAGGCGCAGGAGGCCACGGAGGCAACGGAGGTGCCGGGGGCCCAGGAAGCCCAGGAGGCCCAGGAGGCGCAGGAGCTGCCGGGGCCCCAGGACTCGGCGGAAGCGCAGGAGGTGCCGGGGGCGCAGGAGGACACGGGGGTACAGGAGGCACCGGGGCCAAAGGAGGCCCGGGAGGCGCAGGAGGCGCTGGAGCGCCAGGAAGCGCGGGAGCGCCAGGAGGCGACGGAGGTTCAGGAGGCGATGGAGGCCAAGGAGGCACCGGGGCCGAAGGAGGCCCAGGAGGCGCAGGAGGTGCTGGAGGTCCCGGCAACCCCCCCGGACGCCCTGGACAGGCCGGACGCCCAGGAGGCCCCGGGAGGCGATGAAACCTTTAGCTGCCACACCAAATGCGTATCTTGCGACCGGGTGCAAGGGTAACTGGCGACTCAATCGCTCACGCGAAAGGAGGAAAGCAGGAGAGAGAGAGAGAGAGAGAGAAGTCATAAGGGAAAGGCAGGCAGGTTAACCAGGCTGAGCCCGGTAGGCTACCCTGCACTGGGAAGGGGGAGAAAGGATTGAAAGAGGAGAAGGAAGAGAGAAGTTCACAGTTCACACCTCACACATATACAGTCAAGCGTTCATGGCTAAGTTTCATCACAGGCGGTCATGTAGGCTTGTGCACTTCAAAAAGCGCAGCAGCGCCTTTGTAGCCCTGTACATAGAAGACGCACGAGGCCACGGGCCCAAGATCTTCTCCTCCGTAAAAGGCCTGTCGTCTAAGTGCCCCAAAGCAGTCCGAAGGGCAATCCTCTCTTCTTCGTATCTAGGGCAGTCACATAAGAGATGTCTGGTGGTTTCCTCAACACCACATGTGCTGCAGTTCGCACTGTCCGCCATTCCAATTAGGAATGAATAGGAGTTCGTAAAAGAAACTCCTAATCGCAGGCGGCACAGTAAGGTTTCTTCACGTCGTTTAAAACCGGATAAAAGTCGTAATTGCATCTGTGGGTCCATGGCATATAGGCGCCGGTTAGTAAACTCTGGTGTATGCCATTTTCCTAGAGTTATAGTATGGGCAAGACTGCTGAGGTGCCGCGCTGCGTCCGTTCTTGACAATGGTATGGGGATTCTTTCATATTCGTCATGTGCTTCACGGGCAGCTTTGTCGGCACATTCATTGCCAGTGATGTTGCAGTGCCCAGGTAGCCACTGAAATACAATGTCGTGGCCTCTGACCACCGCTTGATGGTAGCGTACTCGTATCTCTGCTACCAATTGTTCATGTGGGCTGCGGCGCAGAGCTTATAAAAGTGACTGTAGGGCTGCCTTTGAGTCACAGAATATAGCCCAATTATTTGGTGATTGTTCGTGCACATAAAGCACTGCGCTACGAAGGGCGGCAAGTTCAGACCCTGTCGATGTTGTGACGTGGCTGATCTTGAACTTCTTGCAGAATGATGCCGACGGAATAACTACCGCACCAGTAGAGCTGGTCAGAGTCGAAGAGCCATCTGTATAAATGTGAATTCGATGAAAGTAGGAATCATGCAGCATATGTAGAGCAGCTTGATTCAGGGCACAAGTTGGCAAGTCGGACTTCTTTGTAACTCCTGGAATGGAGAGCCGCACTTGTGGCTGCCGGAGACACCACAAAGTACAAGGTGGTATTGCGGCAGGTGTGAAGTCCGATGGAAGAGAAGATCGATAGGAGGTTACAGTGCCCGAAAAAGTTGCATCTGGCCTACTTTCCGATAGAGAAGCGAGGCGTTGAGACTGTAGTCGGGAAAGGTGCCGAAGATGATTTCGAAGGGTGTCTGTGGCGACATACGTTCTGATGGGATGTTCCCTGGCGATGGCAATTGTTGCAGCTGTTGAGGCGCATCGCGGTAGGCCAAGACACGTTCTAAGTGCTTGAGCTTGCATGCTCTCAAGCACTCTGAGGTTAGTTCTCCGGGCGCTTGACAACACCGGGGTGCTGTAGCGCAAGAACCCCATAAAAAGCGCTTTGTATAGTTGCAGCATAGAACGCACCGACGGTCCCCATGCTTTTCCGGCGATGGCTTTGAAGAGGTGACTGATCGAGAGGAGTCTTTTTCCTTAGGTAGGATACATGGGGGCTCCAGGAGAGGTCGCGGTCAACAGTGATCCCTAAAAACCGATGGTTCTTTTTGTACAAAATAGGCTGGCCATTAATAGACACAGGATATTCGGCCATCGATTTTCGCGTGAAGGCGACTAACGCGCATTTTTCTGTTGAAACGCCGAGACCTGTCTCTGAAGAGAAGCAGACGTCATCGTTGCAGCCTTTTGTAACCTTGCGCGAACTTGCGGGCGAGTACTCCAGAAGCCCAGATGCAGATGTCATCTGCGTAAATTGATAGACTGACAGGCTGTGGCAAGGATTCCGCCAGCCCAATCAGAGCCAGGTTGAACAAAACTGGGCTCAAAACGCCACCTTGTGGAACCCCACGGTTGGTATAGTGGTCGGTAGTTTGACCATCTTCAGTGACTACAAAGAAGCTCCTTTGGGTCAGGTAGCTACGAATCCACCGAAAAGTGCGGCCTCCGATTTCAGCTGCCACGAGCGCGTCAAGAATTGCTTCATGGGAGACATTATCATAAGCACCCCTCACGTCTAAATATAGCGCTACCGAGATGCGTTTTCGATGATTTTTGTTGTTGAATCGATGACACGAGATCAATGACGTTGTCAACCGACGAACGACCACGTCGAAAACCTGTCATCGCGTCTGGATAAACATTGTATTGTTCAAGAAACCACTCGAGGCGCGTGAGGATCATCCTTTCCATCAACTTGCCAACGCAGCTGGCGAGAGCAATAGGCCGATAGGATTTCAGTTCAAGGGGCGACTTGCCTTGCTTTAAGATTGGTACAAGACGGCCACGCTTCCACTCAGGGGGAACACCACCATCACTCCATGAGACATTGAGATGATGCAGCAGGATCTCTCGTGCTTCATGATCAGGTGGCGGAGAGCAGCATATGTTACGTTGTCGGTCCGGGCGAAGAGGAACGCCTGCAAATGGCTAAAGCAGCCTCCATTTCTTCCATGGAGAAAAGTTCGTCCATTGCCGAAACTTGCATGAGGGGAACTTCGTACAATTCCAGATCCTTTTGTAGCGTTCTGCCGCTTGCAATTTCCGCACAAAAGTCTTCTCCAACATCCACTTCTCGACAGCCTTGGTGGAGCGCCAGTGCCTTAAAGGGGTGGCGTTGCTGAGGAGAAGAGGCGAAGGCCCTGGAGAGTTCGCCATACGCGAGAGAGTGCTTTGCGGGGGTCCAACGAGGAAAGCAGGAAGGCAGCGCTGGGGAGGGACGCGGTGCGGCTTCTACTCTGCCGCAACTGCGTACATTTACTTTGCTTGGCTGCGGGCAGTCGCGCACATGGTATCTTGAAAGTGATCTCCGCACGGCTCTTAACTTTGTATGCGCTGTGCTTTCGTAGCTCAGTTTTTTTGTTGAAGCGATAGACCGCACGCACCTTTGCTCGCTGCAGCCGCGCTTGCTGAAGCCAGCGTTCTGACAGTAGTCTGAGGTTATCGAGTGGGATCTATTCATGTTCGCTTGTGCGCGCTGACACCATGCTCGTTCATTCAGTTAGTAAGCGATAAGTCCAAGTTTATGCAGCCGCTAAAACTACTATCCTGACCCCGCATAGCTCTCGACTAATTTGCTATCGTAATTGCTGGTTCGCCTTTCTGGCGAAACTGTAACTTTTTCATGCATCCGGTGGTTTTGCGTTACATTAGAGTTTTCTTCTTTTTCTTTTTGTTGCTGGACGCAACAAAATGTCACCCTCCGCGTAACGTTCGCGGTTTTCTTCTTTCGTGATGAACGCAATGAAAAGTCGCCCCCTCGCATTACAATCGCGGTCGCATTATAATCGAGTAAATACGGTATGTACCTCCCTGTGTACTCCCGGCCAAATATTTTTTTTGGATAGTGCCGCTATTATCCGCCTTCCATTTCTGTGTCCATTAACATGACCCTGCTCCATTAGGACTCTTCTATTTTGTATCAGCAGCATCAATTTCATCATGTGTTTCCCCTCACTCCGAAATTTTCCCCTCACTCCGAAATTTTCAAGTCCTTTTTCAGCTCACATGTTACACCCTCTCTGACCCCTTCTCGAATAGCCCTACCACCGATCTTCCGCATCACGTACATGGTGTGTCCTATTCTCTCTCTGCTGCCTTCCCAGCTCTTCCACGGATACACCAGTTTCCTTACTACTATATGCGTGTTCACATCTTGTTCTTTATCCCTCTTACTGTGTCACAGTTCCTAGATCTGTTTGACGGATAGGTTCTCTGAGCGACTATGAGTCATCGACTCCTCTCGGTCCTGGTATATTTCCTAAGATCAGGTCATAGAGCGGTCCTTCTATGCACCTGGCTGTCACAATTCATGTATAGTACGGGGTTAATATATAAATATTAGCCTCCGGGAGGTATCTCACTGAGCTGTCCACGAACATAACTGGTTTCACCTGCCCTGTCATGCTTTTTGGAGGTACCAACTTCTCCTTACAAGCACCCATGCGCACCACTCCCTTCATATAGTAGCTTTCTTTACTTATTCTTTTACCTTCTACCACTGTCATATCGCGCTCTTTACTCTTGATAATGCCTGCACTTAGGACCTCTAATATTTCCTTTCTCCAGACCTGCGAGCTTCGCGAGTTTCACTAGGGCTATATTCGTTGGCACTTCTCGCGATCTGCGTTTGCATCCTCAGTTTTGTGTCCGCTCTTGTTACAGCTTTCACAATATTTCCGTTCACGTTGTTCATCACCTCCCGCACGTCAATGAATGCCTGATGACCGGGACGGTCACAGAGGAAACATCTCTGCGGTCCCCTGCGCCCATCCATTTGGCGTTTCTCTCTCATCTTCCTCTGAAGTGCGAGCATCTCAAACACGCTTTCCTAAATTTCTGAATACCTGCGCCTCTACAAACTCGTCTGTTTGCTCTGCTATCTCCTCTACAGTCTGTAGTTTTCTCTCTTTCAGAAATATTGCCAACCATTGCTACATCTGGCCAGGAATTGCTCACCCACAACTTTGTCTAGAACTCCTTTATTGTTTTTTTTTTCGTATTGGACAGCTCTATCCACCTCTCAAAATGGTTTGCCAGACAGCATGCGAACTGCTTTCCCATTTCAGAATCTTCTGGCTTGTACACTCTGAACTTTCCCGAAAACCTTCTTGGCGTCAACTTCATCTTTGCAATAAAGATTTTTTTTAACTTTCTTATAGTCTAACGATTCTTCTGCTGCATCCGGTCAAACACACTTAGAGCCTCCCTTACTAAACACAGGCTCAGGGTGCTGGCCCACTTCTCTTCTCCCAGCCTTGCATGACTGTGATCCTCTCAAACCGATGCAAATACGCATCTAGATCATCCCTTCGCTTATCGAAAGGTGCCATTCGTTTTTCCTGCG